>NC_091288.1:66302111-66602543 GCF_032444005.1 Ranitomeya imitator
ATTTAGAGGAAAGATAATCCCTTTAAAAGCCTTGAAAACTGCACAAACCTAATCTTCCTTCCAAACTTTGTTATTAAAAGAAGCATTCTTGTAGGAGGCAGGTGAGGCAGAGGAGATTTACATTACCTCTGGTTGCCCTTAAATCAGCAGTCTACCACTCTTATTTAAGGAAGTTGTCCCGTCCTCTGATAAAGGTCTGCAGTAACAACAGCTTATGACTGCAAATCGCATACTTGAGGTCAGGTGACAGCACATGCTCACCGGCAATGCCGGTGAATTCTACGGCCTCTTTCACACTTCTGTTTTTTACAATCAGTCACAATCCGTCAAAGTGTTGAAAAAACGGATCTTGTGCTGATTGTAAAAAACTGATGCACTGGATCCGTTTTTTTTTTTTTTGACTGATCCGTTGAAGCAGGTGCTGCCTGAATTTTTGGGAATAAAATTCAAGAGAGAGAGAATTTTTCCCTGAATGGAAAAGTATCAGAAATCATCCAGGCATGCTCAGTTTCAAAAGACGGAGTCCGTCGCTGGATTCCGTCTTTTGACACACAGCGATGGATCCTGCGTCCATAGGCTTCCATTATAGCCTACGACGGACAGTGCAGGATCCGTCGCTGCGTGATTTTCCGACGTAAACAAAAAACGTTTCTAGATGCGTTGTCTCCGCCCGATGGACACAGAATTTACGACGGATCCCTCAAATGACGGATGAAATGGAAGGCCATCCGTCACAATCCGTTGCTAATACAAGTCTATGAGAAAAAAACAGATCCAGCACAAACATTTGGATCAGTTTTTTTCATAAAACGACGGATTGTGACGGAAACAAAAGTATTGAAGTGTGAAAGAGGCCTAACAGTATGCACCCCACACACTGTTAGGATTCATATGTTTGCAGTCACATAGAGTGACTACAGACTTTTATCAGAAGACCGGACAACCACTTTGTTTTTCTGATTCTGCCCCACACGTAAACCTCTGCTTTTTACAAGATCTTTGTTTTCTTGTCAGCTCCTTTCTGCTTCCACGTTCCACGTTGCCATGCTGCCATATCTTGACCCAACGTCTATAAATGGAAGTCACTATTTGGTGGTAAATGTAAGGATGTTTTAGTTTTAAGTCGCCTCCTATTCTACGGCATATTCTGCTGCCAATAGGCACTATTCAATTATAATCAAGGTACTGCATTAGGGAATTTCTATTCAATACCCAATATTTTTTATCTGGATATACTGTATACCCAAGATATTACATTTATTTAAAGAAGGCAAACTCTTTCTAGCACCTAGCACCTAGAATGCTAGCACCACCTATTGGAAGCAGCGATCCTAAAAGCCAATATCCCTTTTAGGATAGCTGCTTCCAGTAGCTGGCACTAAGGTACCTTCACACTGAGCGACTTTAGAACGATAATGATAGCGATCCGTGACGTTACAGCGTCCTGGATAGCGATATCGTTGTGTTTGACCCGCAGCAGCGATCAGGATCCTGCTGTGAGATCGCTGGTCGGAGCTAGAAGGCCAGCACCCTTAAAAAATAGTGAGGAAAGAATGGTTGTAGATGACGAGGAAAAAGCTAACATATTAAACACCTTCTTCTCCACGGTATTCACGGTGGAAAATGAAATGCTAGGTGAAATCCCAAGAAACAATGAAAACCCTATATTAAGGGTCACCAATCTAACCCAAGAAGAGGTGCGAAACCGGCTAAATAAGATTAAAATAGATAAATCTCCGGGTCCGGATGGCATACACCCACGAGTACTAAGGGAACTAAGTAATGTAATAGATAAACCATTATTTCTTATTTTTAGGGACTCTATAGCGACAGGATCTGTTCCGCAGGACTGGCGCATAGCAAATGTGGTGCCAATATTCAAAAAGGGCTCTAAAAGTGAACCTGGAAATTATAGGCCAGTAAGTCTAACCTCTATTGTTGGTAAAATATTTGAAGGGTTTCTGAGGGATGTTATTCTGGATTATCTCAATGAGAATAACTGTTTAACTCCATATCAGCATGGGTTTATGAGAAATCGCTCCTGTCAAACCAATCTAATCAGTTTTTATGAAGAGGTAATCTATAGGCTGGACCACGGTGAGTCATTGGACGTGGTATATCTCGATTTTTCCAAAGCGTTTGATACCGTGCCGCACAAGAGGTTGGTACACAAAATGAGAATGCTTGGTCTGGGGGAAAATGTGTGTAAATGGGTTAGTAACTGGCTTAGTGATAGAAAGCAGAGGGTGGTTATAAATGGTATAGTCTCTAACTGGGTCGCTGTGACCAGTGGGGTACCGCAGGGGTCAGTATTGGGACCTGTTCTCTTCAACATATTCATTAATGATCTGGTAGAAGGTTTACACAGTAAAATATCGATATTTGCAGATGATACAAAACTATGTAAAGCAGTTAATACAAGAGAAGATAGTATTCTGCTACAGATGGATCTGGATAAGTTGGAAACTTGGGCTGAAAGGTGGCAGATGAGGTTTAACAATGATAAATGTAAGGTTATACACATGGGAAGAAGGAATCAATATCACCATTACACACTGAATGGGAAACCACTGGGTAAATCTGACAGGGAGAAGGACTTGGGGATCCTAGTTAATGATAAACTTACCTGGAGCAGCCAGTGCCAGGCAGCAGCTGCCAAGGCAAACAGGATCATGGGGTGCATTAAAAGAGGTCTGGATACACATGATGAGAGCATTATACTGCCTCTGTACAAATCCCTAGTTAGACCGCACATGGAGTACTGTGTCAAGTTTTGGGCACCGGTGCTCATGAAGGATATAATGGAACTAGAGAGAGTACAAAGGAGGGCAACAAAATTAATAAAGGGGATGGGAGAACTACAATACCCAGATAGATTAGCGAAATTAGGATTATTTAGTCTAGAAAAAAGACGACTGAGGGGCGATCTAATAACCATGTATAAGTATATAAGGGGACAATACAAATATCTCGCTGAGGATCTGTTTATACCAAGGAAGGTGACGGGCACAAGGGGGCATTCTTTGCATCTGGAGGAGAGAAGGTTTTTCCACCAACATAGAAGAGGATTCTTTACTGTTAGGGCAGTGAGAATCTGGAATTGCTTGCCTGAGGAGGTGGTGATGGCGAACTCAGTCGAGGGGTTCAAGAGAGGCCTAGATGTCTTCCTGGGGCAGAACAATATTGTATCATACAATTATTAGGTTCTGTAGAAGGACGTAGATCTGGGTATTTATTATGATGGAATATAGGCTGAACTGGATGGACAAATGTCTTTTTTCGGCCTTACTAACTATGTTACTATGTTACTATGTTATTTCGATGTCTTCACTTGTTACCAGGGTAAACATCGGGTTACTAAGCGCAGGGCCGCGCTTAGTAACCCGATATTTCCCCTGGTTACCATTGTAAATGTAAAAAAAAAAAACACTACATACTTACATTCCAGTGTCTGTCTCGTCCTCCGGTGTCCGCTTCCCTGCACTCCTCCTGCATCCTGTGTCAGCGCCAGCCGACCGTAAAGCAGAACACAGCGGTGACGTCAACGCTCTGCTTTACGGCCGGCGCTTACACAGGATGCAGGAGGAGTGCAGGGAAGCGGACACCGGGGACGTGACAGGCACCGGAATGTGAGTATTTTTTTTTTTTACATGTACAGTGGTAACCAGGGTAAACATCGGGTTACTAAGCGCGGCCCTGTGCTTAGTAACCCAATGTTTACCCTGGTTACCCGGGGACTTCGGCATCGTTGGTCGCTGGAGAGCGGTCTGTGTGACAGCTCTCCAGCGACCACACAGCGACGCTGCAGCGATCGGCATCGTTGTCTATATCGCTGCAGCGTCGCTTAATGTGACGGTACCTCTAGAGATCAAATCCTATTCATCTCTGAAGATGCAATTAGCATATTTAATTTCCCAGAGGAGCATGCATGGCTTTTAAGTCTCCTTACTCTGAAATGCCAGGGTTGACATGTTACTCTCCACGAGGAGAATCGTTACCCCTTAGATCCGTTAAACAGAAAAATAAATGTCTTTACATATTCCGTAAATGCAATTAATCATTTAACCCTTTATTCCATTGTTCCGATCTACGAGTATGGACTATTGTGCATTTGCTACAGAAACAGCCAAAGTTCCAGGCTCTTCATCTCAGCCAACCAGTTATCCACTTTAGGAAGTGTTTATAGAGAGCTATAAAGGATGATGAGTCTAAAAATATGATGGGCTATTATCACAACAGTAATTCTTACATTTCCTCCCTAATTCAGCATTCTGTTTTTATGTATCAGATGTGTTGTGCAGTATTCGGGGTAAATTCTACAGTGGCAGATGCTGCCAACACTGACATAACTCTCATAGTAATCATATTAATAACCATAAAACCAAGCCAGAAGAAAAGCTAACATTTTCATTACAAACAACAAGTGCTCTGATGCTAAACAGTTGTGGACAAATCATGTTAGAAACATAAAGCAGAATTTTTTTCCCATTCTCTAGTGTCTGCATCCAATACATCCACATTGTTTCTGCTCTTAAAGGGAACCTGTCAGCCCCAAAATCGAAGGTGAGCTAAACCCACCGGCATCAGGGGCTTAATCTACAGCATTCTGGAATGCTGTAGATAAGCCCCCAATGTATCCTGAAAGATGAGAAAAAGAGGTTAGATTATACTCACCTGGGCGGGTGGTCCGATCTGATGGGCGTCGCCGTCCGGTCCGGGGCCTTCTATCTTCAGAGGATGACGTCCTCTTCTTGCCTTCACGCTGTGGCTCTTGCTCAGGCGTACTTTGTCTGCCCTGTTGAGGACAGAGCACAGTACTGCAGTGCGCAGGTGCCGGGCCTCTCTGACCTTTCCCAGCGCCTACCCACTGCAGTACTTTGCTCTGCCCTCAACAGGGCAGACAAAGTACGCCAGCACCAGAGCCGCAGCATGAAGACAAGAAGAGGACGTCATCGTAAGAAGATGGGAGGCCCCGGACAGGACCGCGACGCCCATCAGACCAGACCACAGCGGGACCGCCCCTGGGTGAGTATAATATAACCTCTTTTTCTCATCTTTCAGGATACATCGGGTCCCTGATGCCAGTGGGCTTAGCTCACCTTCGATTTTGGGGGTGACAGGTTCCCTTTAAGATCCAATACACAGTTTACTGCCATGTAAATGCATTCTTAACAGAGTATTTGTCGTTTATCCCCCACCAATGAAGTAAACCCTGTTTAACCCCTTAATGAACAGAAATGAAACATGTTTTGTGTTATATTGATTTTCTATCAACCAGATTACCGTATATACTCGTGTATAAGCCGAGTTTTTCAGTACTTTTTTCGTGCTGAAAAACCCCCCTTCTGCTTACACACGAGTCACTGTCCCAGAAAGCCGGTGGGGGAGGGAGAGCGGCAAAATAGCGGGTCACAGAGGCCGGAGCAGGCGGCTGTGGCTAAAGCCTGTGCACAGAGCCAGCTGCTGGCTTCCAGCACTCATACTCACCTACCAGCGCACCCTCGGTGCTGGCACTGCATCTCGTTCTGGCCGCCGGCAGCTGCAGCTCTTCCAGCCAAGCGATCAAGTGGCCTCGCTCATTAAGGTAATGAATGTGCATGCCTCTCCACTCCAATAGGCGTGGCGTGCATATTCATTACCTTAATGAGTGCGGCCATGTGATCGCTCGGCAGGAAGAGCTGCTGGAAGCCGGAACAAGATGGAGTGCCACCGAGGGATCGCAGGGAAGGTAAATAAGATGTTTTTTTTTTTTACAGGAATCATACATAAGGATAAGGGGATAAGGAGTCATGCACACCAGAACAGGGACTGGGAGCTATGCACATTAGGACAGGGACTGGGGAGCCATGCACACCAGGACAGGGACTGGGGAGCCATGCACACCAGGACAGGGACTGAGGAGCCTTGCACACCAGGACAGGGACTGGGGAGCCATGCACACCAGGACAGGGACTGGGGAGCCATACACATCAGGACAGGGACTGGGGAAAGATTCACACCAGGACAGGGACTGGGGAGCCATGCATACCAGGACAGGGATTTGGGAGCCATATACACCAGGACAGGGACTGGGGAGCCATACACACCAGGACAGGGACTGGGGAGCCATGCACACCAGGACAGGGACTGGGGAGCCATGCACACCAGGACAGGGACTTGGGAGCCATATACACCAGGACAGGGACCGGGGAGCCATGCACACTAGGACAGGGACTGAGGAGCCATGAACACCAGGACAGGGACTGGGGAGCCATACACACCAGGACAGGGACTGGGGAGCCATGCACACCAGGACAGGGACTTGGGAGCCATATACACCAGGACAGGGACTGGGGAGCCATGAACACCAGGACAGGGACTGGGGAGCCATACACACCAGGACAGGGACTGGGGAGCCATGCACACCAGGACAGGGACTTGGGAGCCATATACACCAGGACAGGGACTGGGGAGCCATGCACACCAGGACAGGGACTTGGGAGCCATATACACCAGGACAGGGACTGGGGAGCCATACACACCAGGACAGGGACTGAGGAGCCATGAACACCAGGACAGGGACTGGGGAGCCATACACACCAGGACAGGGACTGGGGAGCCATGCACACCAGGACAGAGACTTGGGAGCCATATACACCAGGACAGGGACTGGGGAGCCATGCACACCAGGACAGGGACTTGGGAGCCATATACACCAGGACAGGGACTGGGGAGCCATACACACCAGGACAGGGACTGGGGATCCATGCACACCAGGACAGGGACTTGGGAGCCATATACACCAGGACAGGGACTGGGGAGCCATGCACACCAGGACAGGGACTGAGGAGCCATGGACACCAGGACAGGGACTGGGGAGCCATACACACCAGGACAGGGACTGGGGAGCCATGCACACCAGGACAGGGACTGGGGAGCCATATACACCAGGACAGGGACTGGGGAGCCATACACACCAGGACAGGGACTGGGGAGCCATGCACACCAGGACAGGGACTTGGGAGCCATATACACCAGGTCAGGGACTGGGGAGCCATACACACCAGGGCAGGGACTGGGGATCCATGCACACCAGGACAGGGACTTGGGAGCCATATACACCAGGACAGGGACTGGGGAGCCATGCACACTAGGACAGGGACTGAGGAGCCATGGACACCAGGACAGGGACTGGGGAGCCATACACACCAGGACAGGGACTGGGGAGCCATGCACACCAGGACAGGGACTGGGGAGCCATGCACACTAGAACAGGGACTGAGGAGCCATGCACACCAGGACAGGGACTGGGGAGCCATGTATACAATGACAGGGACTGGGTAGCCATGCATACAATGACAGGGACTGGGGAGCCATATACACCAGGACAGGGACTGGGGAGCCATACACACCAGGACAGGGACTGGGGAGCCATGCACACCAGGACAGGGACTTGGGAGCCATATACACCAGGACAGGGACTGGGGAGCCATACACACCAGGACAGGGACTGGGGATCCATGCACACCAGGACAGGGACTTGGGAGCCATATACACCAGGACAGGGACTGGGGAGCCATGCACACTAGGACAGGGACTGAGGAGCCATGGACACCAAGACAGGGACTGGGGAGCCATACACACCAGGACAGGGACTGGGGAGCCATGCACACCAGGACAGGGACTGGGGAGCCATGCACACTAGAACAGGGACTGAGGAGCCATGCACACCAGGACAGGGACTGGGAAGCCATGTATACAATGACAGGGACTGGGTAGCCATGCATACAATGGCAGGGATGGGGGAGCCATGCATACACAATAGGGATGAGGGGACAATGCATACCCGGCTAATACTTGAGTCAATAAGCTTACCCAGTTTTTTATGGCAAAAGTAGGTGCCTCGGCTTATACTCGAGTATATACGGCACCTTTATAAAACTTAAAGGGTTGCTCTGTTGTAGGCATTCTTCCAACTTAGGTGGTTACTGCTTTCCTGGTTGTGAACAGATTTTATTTGATTTATGATACCATACAAAACAGACATGTCTATATAATTTGTGCACAGACAAATGGTCTGCAAAAAAGCACATACATGTGAACAGCCCCATAGACTGTTTGAACATGGAAGTCTGAATGAGGTGTCTGGTTCATGTTCTGACCCATCTGGTAGTAAACCTTTTTTTTAGCCCTGCTGGCATAAAAAAGTGGACAAGTCAACAGATAAAGGGGTTAAATCCTTTACTTAAAATGGGTAGTCCCATCTCAATCAATTATGGCAGGACATGCCATAAATCTATATATATAATTGCCTAAGGGTTTTTCCGTCTGTCTGTCTGTCTTTCTGTCTGTCTGTCTGTCCTGGAAATCCCGGCTCTCTGATTGGTCGAGGCCGCCAGGCCTCGACCAATCAGCAACGGGCACAGCGACGATGATGTCATAATGGTTGCCATGGCGACAATGATGTCATAAAGGTTGCCTCGACCAATCAGCGACGGGCACAGTCTGCCGCGAATTCTGGAATCTTCATTGTCCATACATTACGGGGACATGCATATTCTAGAATACCCGATGCGTTAGAATCGGGCCACAATCTAGTGTTTAATAAATGTGGACCCCAGCTGTACAATCTGTAACTATCTTGAAAATGAGGCTCATCTTGCACCACTGGTAATGGAGTTTTTGATGGGATTGTCATAAATGTCTTCATTAGGTATGCTACAGATTGTCCTTTACAGAAATGTTTATCCTAATTCTTTTAAGGAAATCTGTCAGCAGTTTTTGTTACGCTATCTTAGAGCAGCATGGTGTAAGGACAGAACCCCTGATTTCAGTGATGTGTAACTTACTGAGCTACTTCCTGTAATTTTTTTATAAAATCCTTGTATTCTCTGCTGCAGATCTATCAGTTCTCTAAATGCTGAGCTCTGTGTAACCCCACCCACACTACCGATTGGCTGCTTTCTGCTCACATACACAGAAAGCTCCCAATCAGTGGTGGGGCGGGGTTATATAGAGCTCATGAATATGCAGGACTACCTGGCAGCAGGTTTACTGGTCCTGTAGAAAAAAAATCTGCTTATAAAACAATGAGTTTTATCAAAAATTACAGCAGGCAGCCCAGTAAGTGACACATTGCTGAAATCAGGGTCTCAGCTCCCACATTATGCTGCTCTCAGATTAGGAGGCAAAAACCTCATGGCAGATTCCCTTTAAATAATGGTAGTGGTAATAAGCATAAAATAGGTTTTGTGACTGCTTTAGTTTTTATTAGTGCCTTTCAGTATACGTACACTTACAGTCATATTATCTGGCAACATATAGCAATCATCTCTAGTCATTTCATTTTCCATAGCAGTCCAGAAGACCAGTATTGGGGACACCGCCCCTCTAAAAGCATGCCTACTCCTGCAGTGGTGAGTGATACCCATGTAATCTAATGCTATACACAGATGCAGTGCACTGGATGTACACACGGATAGAGCTGTTGTGTGAGCATAGGCCGTGGGGACCTCTTTCATGCTCTCATTTCGTTCTGTTAGCGCAGGAATGGGAAGGAGGAATTCATTCACTAGAGGAGAGGACAGTGGGATGCAGACAGATGGGCTCATTTAAGCAGAATCGACATTTTCACAGGTAACTGCGTCCTCCTGGAGGAGATAGATGAGACCCAGTGGGCCGTCTCTTCGCTGCTTTGCCTAATTTTGCCTGACACTTTGACCATTTTGCAAGCCTTCATAAAGTAATGTTGGCCAACTATCAAAAGGAAATGATTAGACCAAATGCTCATTGTAGCTCTCTGAGGAGAGAGACAATATATCCCATGTAAAAGAAATCACCTTTTGGTGGCTTTGCCTGCTTTATGATTGCAGCCACATCTGCTCTCTACAGCTCCACTGCCTTGGAACACTTCCATCATCCCAGGAGCTGCCTGAGCTTTCCAGATAAATGCGATGAAGCTGATGAACACATGGCTGGTGAGGAACAAGTCAATTGGCTAGTAATGAAAGGGACTGATAAAAGAAGATAATATCAAGAGAAATAAAAGCTTATCAGGGATTAACATAATATGTCCTAAACACCATATAAGTAAAATCATACCTAAAAAAACGCTATGCATATATAGTATGCATACATCTAAATATACCGTAAAATGGCATTTATTCCTAAAAGGGATTGCACACTTTCTAGCCAAAGTTCTACATTACCCTAAACAGCGGTGTTCTGCGAAAAAAAACTCTACTATTTACTCCTGAGCTATATTGTAAGGTCCCGCTGTACAAAGACCACCAGGAGGAGGAGGTCCGGTCTCTACATCTACAGCAATAAAAATGGTGGCTTTGCCCTCTGTTGTGCTGGGGCCAAAAGCATTCACTACATGCACAGATACAGAAAAATCTCTTACATCTGCACAAGTGTGTGATCTCCTGAGAAACGTAGGGCCTAATTCACAAGTTAATCTTCTTTTTTGTCTTGCAGCGTTCATTAACGTTTTTTGCGTTAAATTTTTCAAAATGGCACATGCGATTATGGATTTTGCATAAAATAAAAAAAAATGCACTTAGTTTTTACGTTTGACCTTTTCTGCGCCTTTTTAGAATAAAAAGCCGCATGTTCTGTTAAAATGTCTTAAAAGTTTGACAAAAATTTCAGACATCCACAAAATCACTCCAAGGGAAGACTAGAGTACAACTGCACAAACGTTTTGTAACTTTTTAAAAAGTCACAATTGATGACGAAAATATTTGGAAACTCCAATATTCCTCCCAGAAAAAAACAAAACTGAAGGATACATATAAAATAGGAGCAAATTAAAGGAATAAGGAAGAAATGAAAAATGGGCTAAAAACTAAACAAAAAAAAGGCATAAAGGCAATAATGGATCAGTGAGTGTTTTCAGACTAAGGCCCCCTTCACCCATCCTGATATTTTCGGCACTGTTCAGCCCCACAGATTATAATGGTTGTGCGTGTGAAAGTGTCTCCAGTATGCAACTATACCTTTCATTACGGCGGGGGTCACACTTGCGAGAAACTGTGCAATGTGAGAAACTAGAACGAGTCTCTCGCATCAATACCCGACTCGGGACCTGAGTGTGTGGCTGCATGTATTTCTATGCAGCTGAATGCTCCGGTCCGAACCACCGGTGGCAGTGCCGGGTATTGATGCGAGTTTCTCTCATTGCACTCGCAAGTGTGGCCCCGGCCTACCTCTCAGACTTCTGTTAGGATGGACTTTACATACAGCCATAATATGACTACAATGTATACACAAGTCACTGAAGTAAATTCGTGCTTAGCACTGGACATGATTCTCTGTGGCATGACATGCATCACTAAATGTCAACAACATCCATTACATTCCATGTGACTCCATGGGGCCCACTGAAACCTGGCAGCACCAGAAACTAAGAAAGAGGGGGATTGAAACAGAAGATAATTGACAGGTGAGCCAATCAGAAGACTGGTGAAGGCGGAGAGGTATGGAGAGAAGGGTCAAGGAGAGTTGAGCATTCATTGTGCACCAAATTTATTCAATGGTAATCAAACTACCTGGACAATTGCGAGCAAATTTCACAGATTTAAATTTCCACAGATTTGAACACCTCTACTTACCAATTGTCCTGGACTCAAAAGTTAGCTAATCTCCTCTTCCTTACTGAAACTCTACGGAAATCAGCGATTCCAGAAGGATTATTGTTGCCCATGTCTCAGTGTGGTTTGGACCAAGGCATGGAGAGAATAGAAAACATGGGCATGAAGGGGCGGAGAACGAGGAAGGTATGGATTCTAAAAGGTGACTTGTCCAAGACCCAAAATTTATTGCTACAAGGTAACAACCTAGAAAAGTTGGCAAGTACCGTACATTCTATGTTGACTTACCATAATTTTTTTATCCAGTAAAACTAAACAGGATTCTACAGCTATAATGTACAGTAGAAGCTCAAATGTTGTGTGAAACTGCTATAATTACTAGTGATGAGCGAGTGTATTCGTTACTTGGGTTTTCCGAGTATGCTCAGGTGTTCTTTGAGTATCTTGGACATGCTCATAGATTATGTTTGTGTCGCCGCAGCTGTATGATTTGCAGCTGCTAGACAGCCTGAGTACATGTGGGGATTGCCTGTTTGTTAGGGAATGCCCACAAGTATTCAGGCTGTCTAGCAGCCACAAATCATGCAGCTGCGGGGACACAAACATAATATACGAGCATGCCCAAGATACTAGGAGAACACCCGAGCACACTCGGAAAACCCGAGTAACGAGCACACTCGCCCATCACGAATAATTACCTAACTTTTTAGTACCAGCCATGCAAATGGTTAATTATACCGGTGGTTTTATAGTTTGTGCTGTCCGAGTATTGCCCCAAAGCCTAGTCTATAGTCCCACTATATACATATGTTACTTGTGAACAATTCATTATATCAACATGAATCAGTCATATGTTGTAATTATCAGATACACATTTATGTGGACCATGAGTGAAAGAATAACCATAAATTAATAAGGGGAAAACAGAAAATAATAAAAAGGATTTCATTACTGGAATAACACAGCGTGTATCGGGCCTCGGTAAATGCACAAGGTTTTAGAATATTCATTTTGAGCACAATTTACAGTTTCCTTTACTGTAGAATACGTGACAATCAGATTAAACGTTCTTCTCAAGAGTTTGGAAAAGGTCAGGGATCAATCCTTCAGCAGCAAGCAGACATCTCCTAGCAGAATGAATTGTGCCCTTAATCAATTCAAAAGAATGACACGAGGAGCATTGCGAGACGGTTAATTGGGCATTTTAGATCTGGGGAAAGATGGCTGGCACAGTTCATTTATTTTACTATATAATGTAGGTACAATTAAAAAGTCTTAAATGAAGTCTCTGGGGTGCAGAGACATAATTTGTGGTTCTCGTATTAATAAAACATGTTTAGGCACAAGCTGAAATACATTTTAGACCTCAGTTACAGGAATAGGTTAGTGATGTCCAGGTTCATGAATATGCTCACATTTATGTATATTTTCTGGTTAAAGGGAGATTGTGAGCACAAAATGACTGTTCAAAACAAAAAAGGCAATTGCCGCACCCTTGGTGTAGCCAAACAGTTCAGCACACCTTCCCACCTACTTGTTTTCTATCTACAGTATGTCCGCCCTACTCTGCTTATTGTAAATCAATGCTGTCAATCAAGGAACATCAGATGGAAAACACAAGAGGGAAGAAGCAATGAACTGTTTGGCCACTTAAAGGGTGCACCGAGTGCATGTGCTTGGTTTGAACAGTCACTTTGTGTTGTCAGATTCCCTTTGATTAACTTCATGATGTATCAAATAAACTATTGGTAACGCATTGATATCACAAACTGGCATGCCAGGGCCGCCATATTTGTGATTCATTTCCATTAAAGAGTTTGCTCCACAATTTATTAAGAAATTTCTGGATTAGATCAGTTATGTTACTTTTTTGTTGTGGTGCCCCTGTGGTTCTTCTAATGTCTGCAGTGTTTGTGGGCACTCATGCTCAGCAGCTTAGCTTTCCTCTTCGACATTGGCAGCGAGATGAAGTTCTGCATGCCAACCAACAAAAAGGAGCTTTTTCTAACCAACACTGAATCAATTAGGGACACAGCTGAATCAAATATGTAAATTACCTATTCAGATCTCATACTTTGCACTGATGAGGGGCAAAACCTTTGAACACCGTGTCTGCAAATTTAAATTCCAGATTGGCTTTTACCCCAAGTCATATGGCAAGGCTCGCTGAAGGATCAATATTGACTTTTAGGATTGATACTTCCAATAGGGGGCACTAAAGCCCAAGTCCTCTTCATCTCTGAAGAGGCAATTTGCATATTAAATTTCCCAGAGGAACACTGAATCGCCTATAAGCCTCCTTACACTGACATGTCAGGCATGTCACTCTCCACAAGGAGAAACGTTGCCCCTTAGATCTGAATCAGAAGAACTTCAGTTCTCGCAGTAAAAGTTGTTTTTTAATACATTTCCATAAAACTACCAATGTTTTAGCAAGAGAACAGATTACATAGATAATAGTATACAGAACAGCTTGGTAGAACATCAGCAGATAATTCTGCACCTGAATTCTTTGATAATTATGGCATACACAAGAATAGTTATCCTCAACCTTAAGTTGAGTATTGAGCAATGTCTTACAGAAAACCGCTACTCCTATCCTTACCTAAAAGAAACTTGTTAGTTGACTTTGCATGACGTGGTACCCTCAAGCAAAAAAGGGACACAATATTGTGAAATTGATGGTGTAATAACACAACCATTATTTGGTAATTAATATAGAGCAGACAAAACAAAGAGCAGCAATCTGCACTGATTTACAGAAGAGTATAAAGCTGGCCATACAGAATAGATGACTCTTGGCCGAACAATTCTTTGGCCGATCGTTAGGCCCACAGCCATCTCTGCAATATATAGGAGCGCTCATTAGGCCGACCACTCCTTTGTTCTCTATTAGGGCTCTTGCAAACGACCGTAAAAATCGGAAGAGTGCTATCCTTCGTTTTGACAGATAACACTCATCCCACATTATTCTATGGGGTAGTGCACATGTCCAATTTTTTGCAGCATACATGAGTTACATTCAATACCGGATCATACTCGGCCTTTCTTGTCTATGGGTCCATGTAAAAAGATTGGTCTGCATTTGGATGACATCTGAGTGTGGTCTGATTTTCACAGACTGACCGAATGGAAAAGATGGAGAAATGTTTTCTTTTTACATTTTCTCATCATCCGAGAAAATGGGATTACTGTTATGATACGGTGGTCTAGGAGCAACATGGAACGAGCTCTGAAGGACGTGGTAACTGTACTGACCGCAGTCCCTAAGCTCAACACAACACTAGAAGTAGCCGTGGAATGCTCCTAACTCTCCCTAGGCATCTCGTCACAGCCTAAGAGCTAACTACCCCTAAAGAAAGAAGCAGGAAAACTATCTTGCCTCAGAGAAAATCCCCAAAGGATAGATTAGCCCCCCACAAATAATGACTGTGAGTGGAGAGGGAAAAGACATAAACAGAATGAAACCAGGATGAGCACAGGAGGCCAGTCTAGCTAAATAGATAGGACAGGATGGAATACTGTGCGGTCAGTATAAAACACTACAAAAATCCATGCAGAGTTTACAAAAAAATACTCCACACCTGACTAAAGGTGTGGAGGGCAAATCTGCCTCCCAGAGCTTCCAGCAAGACAGAAATAATTCACACTGATAAGCTGGACAAACATAGAAAGCACAGAACGGACAAGTCCACAATCTATGGACAGAAAAGAGCAAGCAAAAACTTAGCTTAGCTGAACTGGTCAGGATAACAGGGAAATCCAAAGAGATGTGAATCCAACCAGGAACCATTTACAAGTGGCACTGGCTGAAGACAGAGCCAGACCTAAATAGCCGAGCAGAAGAGAAGATAAGTGGAGGCAGCTGATGACAGCTAACTCCAAGGAGAAGCCATACCACTAGAAACCACAAGAGGGAGCCCAAGAGCAGAACTCACAAAAGTGCCACTTACAACTACCGGAGGGAGCCCAAGAGCGGAATTCACAACAGATTACATACTGATCAAACTCTAATCAGAGTCTTATTAGCATTATCAGACTGATTTTCTCAGATGAAAGAGAATTTGTCATGTGACCTAAGCCTTATCTGCGGAAGAACAATGTGATCGACAGTCCGAAATTGGACATGCATGATCGGCATCTCCCACAACCATCAGTTAGCAGGCACCCCATACGCAATAGACCATCGGCCAACCCTGTCATTATCAGCGGGATAGGCAGAAATTAGTTTACTGTGTATGGACGGCCATAAACGCTAATGTCAAACAAGTCATGATGCCAAAGCTTTTACTAAATGGGTGTTTTATCCAAAAAAAACTGTTTTATGAAACAATTAAACCATGTTTAAATTAAACTTTTAATTACAATCTGATGCCAACACCCAGCACCATTTTTTAGAGCTAATCAATTGTAATACATCCATATAACTTGTTCCATGTTCAAGGACATTTGGCAGAAGGTGCATAAAACGGCAGAATTTAGTGAGCTGAACGGGGACCAGCTGTATACATATGTAAAGAAATAATCCCGGTGCCAGTGACCTCCGCTGTCCAGACTCTCTGTTCACATTAACTTCCAGAATGTGAGCTATAAGTCCGAACGGCTGAATATGTGAGCAGGCAACTCTCCAGGTACTAATGCTGGCCAAGTATAGGCTCTTTAAGAGATTCAATGGCGGAAGGACAAAGTGACCTTCAAGGATGCTCAGCATCTAACTGATTGCCGACAGGAGGGAACTAATTAGAAGATTAAACACTTGTATTTAAGCCAGGCTTCAGATGCAGTGCTGCAACTTTCAAAGCGAGCGACAGGAACTCTTCCTTTTATTAAACAACAGTTAGGGAAAAAAAAATGTTCAAAGCAAGAGCTAATTAATTCCAGTCTTCAGTAAATGAGGATTCACATCTTTCTGTCAACACGGGAAGAGAAAAAACTATTTAAATATCAGAGACTCGGGTCTGAAAGATGACTAGGGGGCACATTTACCTCTCTGCCTGACACGTCATCGCAAGACATGGCTACAGAAAGGATCCTTCCCTGATGGCTCTACTCATCAATTCGTCAAGGGACGGCTGGCAATTAATGCGTTTTCTTTTTTTTCCATTTTGGTTTCCATTAGAAATTGCAAGAATCCTAAACGTGCGCGGTGAATAATTATTTGCTCGGTGGCGTGTAAATATTTGTTCTAGATCCCGTGAGAAAATTCAGCAGCAAAATAATTTAATATACAGCATTAAGTATTCCCATCCGCTGGTATAATTAGTTAGAGCAAAAATAAAAGCTCTCCTTCTTAAAGACGTTCAGCACTAATCACAGAGTATCCCCTTTTGAATCAGCGGTTTCCTGTAAATGAATGAGGTAGATCAATTACCCAATAAAAATTTGTAAGGCAAAATGAAAGGTAGAATAATGCAAATATTTAGCTTTTTTTTTAAAGGGTAGGCAGGTAGCTGCATCTAGTCTCACTCAATACACTGGCATTGAGCGAGGCTGCGCCCATCTAGTTGGAATGTGTCTGGTAGTATGCGTATCGCATACCTGCAGTTATATGACCGCCGTTCAAAGCAACGGAGGATCCTCACAACGTGCATTGCGTGTGATGTCAGGATTCACAAGTCTGCAGTCACTCTGTGACTGCAGACTTGTAGCTTAAACCCGGACAACCTCCTTAAGTATTTTCTATGTAATGCATGGATTTTTTAGGTTCTCCAGTGCAAGGGACTCACTTTATGCATACTTTTCTCTGATTTATTGATGAAGATAATAAATAAAGGACCCTTTTAACAACGAGTAAGCCAAAACATAAAAAAATAGCGGAAAACACTTTAAATCGTTAAAACCGCTGCTGATGAAGGCTGTGGTTTAGTGCCAAAATGCATATACTTATGAATTCATAAATAAACTTTTTTTAATGTATTTTCCTCTGATACTATTTTAATTGTTGGGGTCAGTAGCACATTTTTCTCATTTTTTTTTTTTCATGGTGTGGCTTATCTTTATTGCAATGGTTTCCATGACCAGCCGGATATGAGAATACAGCAGCAGCTGAGATGCCTACATGAATGAACATGGGAGCGTGCCTAATGATAATGCTATCCCTAACAAGGTGAGCACATTACCTCTTATCTAAGCCTCCAAACCAGCTAAAGATCCATACACTATGGAGCACCATGTCCTTTTCAGTTTTCATCTAGTGCTTTAACATTGAGTGTCAGCTATATGTGCACTCAGGTTCTTGCATAAAAGCCTAATACGCTAGCCTCAAATGCATTTTTAAAACCCCATTCCATTAGTTTACCTCTTAACGTTGCTCTTTTCGTAGAAGGCACAAAAACTGGAATTCATGAAGAGGATGGATGCGTGAAATGATGGACACAAATGGCACCTGATGAATTTCATCAGCTTTAATACGGTTCTGTTGTTGGGTCCATCAGTACGATGTAAAAAAATAATATAAAATACCACTGTACTTTTTTTCTAGTAATATTGACAAAGCTCAAGCTTCTGATGTAGAAGTGAACATAGCCTAACATACATCATAAACAGCTATTCACCATGAAAGGTGTATGGAGAAAATGTACATAAATAATCAGATGGAAATAGTCGAGACTGTCATTCTAGGGAAACGCTCTGTCATGATTCCACATGGCTTGATGAAAAGGATCCGTAATTCGCCAAGTCATATCATTTTGTCAGGAAAATTGAACTAGCACACAAGATTAATGTCTCATGTGCAGTGTGGATGCAACAATGGTGGCGCTGTAATAATATGACATGCCTGCATAGGAAGGCCCAACTTTTACAAACCATTCAAATAAAAATGTGATTCACACATTACTGCACGATATAAAAAAAAAAAGATGTTTCTTCAGCTTAAAAATATTTTACCTTTTACTGGGCATTTGTGACTTACAACTGCATTCGTATTACTGATAAAACCAATGCCCTTGGCAAATCGAGACCCAACATTAAAATCAGCCATAAAGGTATACTCAGATATATTGCTTTCTATCTTTGCTACGCATACTGCTAGGGACATACTGGGGCAGAGGGTATGTGCGTCCCATTGTACATTTCAATAGCCTAAATGGCTGAATATAACATGAACAAATTTGGTAATTGCTTAGTGACTGAAGTCACCAGAGCCAAATGGCAACCCAAGTTGCTCAACAAATTTAGCAAAAGCAGCCACAATCAAGCTACAGCACGCTGCACTCACTCTTAGGACACATTGAGACGTCTCAACAAATCAGTCTGAGATTGGACTGTAATGTATGGACTGCCGGTGGGTCTCCTGATCTGAGCGTGACAGCTTCATAGAAATATATGAAGCTGCCATGCTCAGGTCGGAAGACCCATGGCTAGTCTGTACACTGCAATCCAATCTCAGACCGATTTGTGTGGACTTCTGAATGTACCCTTAGCATCGGAAAAGGTGTGGTCAAGTTGTGTTAGCAGCAGTAAAGGTGATCACCAAACCTGCAAAGTTCTTACTTTGAGCACTACTTTCCTCTCCTCACCATCTCCCCATCTGCACATCATGTCAACTGGAGCAACAGGAGGGCCAAGAAAGGACTGGGGAAGGAGTGGTTAGTCACAGCAGAGGACCATCCCGACAATGAGTTCAGTTATGCCCACATCTTGTGATAGTACCCATCATGTCTTAGGCAACAGGAGAATAAGGAGGATTGAAGCTGACAAGCAGAGGTACTGTCTAAGAAAAGACAGGGAGGTGAGTGGATTGACAGCGTCATAAAATTATGAATAAACATATATTTATGTAACCTTATATACATTAGAGTATTTGCATTGGTTACTGCTAATTTACATATTTTTCTTTGTGAAATAGAGAGGAACTGGTGAAAGGTGGTAGTAAGATAGTAATACTGTTGACACACCCTCATGAAGCAGTAGCGAAACAGTGTTGGAGTGGTGTGAGGGGGCTGTAGTATTGTCACTCTGTGACTGTACATGATTAGGGGAAGGGGCCCTGCACCGTCCCCCTAACTATCCCTGCTCCCAAATGTACCTCTGAAGGAGAGGAAAGCATACACCACAAAAAACTGCATACAACAATCTCCAGCAGCAACAACAATCTTCAACTACAGCACACCAACTCCAGCAAACCAGGAAGTAAACTTTCACTGGCAAGGAAGAGAAGGTATGGACAGATTTTATAGAGGAAATGAGCAAGTCAGGAGCAGCTGTGAGATGGAGCTGCATTATACTAACCAGCATAGAAAGGGTCGTTAACCCATCAGCACCAAAGGAAACAAAATTCATTTAATATGGAGAACAAAACACACAGGCTAAATTGAAGACTTGCAATTCACAATACTTAATGATTTCCTAACCCCAGATCTCACAGGAGGACACGACACACTCATGACAGGTATGTCCTAGAACTCTAATACATGTTGATTTCAGCATTTAAATTATTTGCTATATATGTATTGTACTTGCAGTGCCCTGTTATATGTTTTTTGTGGCTCTCAATTGTCAATTATGACTGATAGTAATGTTATTTAGTCCATTATTCTACTGTCTATGTGGTGTCATTTTCAATAATTAAATTATTTGTCACTAGCCTTATATTTCCTTGTATTACACTACATAGTAGGAATCTAGTCACTGTACTTTTAACTTTTTCATACCTTCTTACCATCTTATCATATCCATTCCCCTCTCATGTCTTTTTATGCATTTTAAATGTCCTTGTGTTAATGTTGTTTTTTTAATTAGATTGAGTCTTTAATAAAAATGATTATGGTATTTGATACATATTGCTCTCTTGTAAATACCTTTTTGGGGGGTTATTGTCTAAAAAAAACAGTGAGTTTGGTGGTTTGGCAGCAGCATTAAATTATTAACCCCTTAATGACAGAGCCAATTTGGTACTTAATGACCAAGCCAATTTTTACAATTCTGACCACTGTCACTTTATGAGGTTATAGCTCTGGAATGTTTCAACAGATTTCATGGATTCTGAGTGGTAAAATTTCTTTGATATGCTTGCGTTTATTTATGAAAAAATTTGAAATTTGGAAAATATTTTAAATTTTGCAATTTTAAAACTTTTAATTTTTATGCCCTTATATCAGAGAGTCATATTGAACAAGATAATTAATAAATAACATTTCCCACATGTCTATTTTACATCAACACAATTTTGAAAACATAATTTTTTTTTGTTAGGACGTTATAAGGGTTAAAAGTTGGCCAGCGATTTCTCATTTTTCCAACAAAATTTACAAAATCATTTTGAAGTGAGGTTGGGGGGTCAATATGACAGTAAATACCCAAAACTGACACCATTCTAAAAACTGCACCCCTGCTCAAAACCACATTCAAAAAGGTTATTAACCCTTCAGGTGCTCCACGAGAACTAAAGCAATGTGGAAGGAAAAAATGAACATTTTACTTTTTTGACCAAAAATTTACTTTAGACCCAAACTTTTTTCTTTTCACAAGGGTAAGAAGAGAAAATTGACCACAACATTTGTTGTGCAATTTCTCCTGAGTACACTGATACCTCGTATGTAGGGGAAAGACACTGTTTGGGTGCGTGGCAAGGCTCAGAAGGGAGAGAGCACAGTTTGACTTCGCTCGAATTGGCTGGAATCAATGGCGGGTGCCATGTTGTATTTGGAGATCCCCTGATGTACATCAACAGTGGAAACCCCCCAATTCTAACTCAATTCTAAAACAGCCCAAACAATGACCCCAACACACCCCTAACCTTAATCATAACTCTCACCACACCCCTAACCCTAATACCACCCTAACCTCAACACCACAACCTTAACCCCAACCCTAACCCTAGCTCTAACCCCAACCTAACCCTAGCTCAAACCCTAACCCTATCTCTAGCTCTAATCCCAACCTAACCCTAGCCCAAACCCTAACCCTAGCCCAACCTTAACCCAGCTCTAAACCCAACCCTAGCCCAACCTTCACCCAGCTCTAACCCCAACTGTAGCCCCAACCCTAACATAACCCTAGCCCAACCTTAACCCTAGCCCCAACCCTAGCCCTAGCTCTAACCCTAACCTTAATGGAAAAAAACATTCATTTTATTGCATTATTTTTTCCTAACTAAGGGGGTGATAAAGGGGGGTTGGATGTACTATTTTTGTTATTTTGATCACTGTGATAGGGGTTATCACAGAGATCAAAATGAACCAATAGGAAAAATCTCCTATTGTTGCAGGGTGCTGGCCGGCAGATCTTGGCGGGCGCACTGCGCATGCGCCCATTTTCTGCCCCGGAGAAGACGCCCATTGACAGAGCCTGAGGATCCAGGGACATCGGAGGTGCCAGGCGATGGGCTCGGGGGACATTTCTCTCTCCTCTGTTATGCTAGGTCGTATCAGAGGAGAAATAAATGGGAAATCTGACATTTTTTGCAGTCGCAACACTGGAGATGGTAAAAACCTAAATCATGTTCTCTGGGGTCTCAGCTACCCCCGGTAGCCAAGACCCCAGAGATTTTTTGATGCTGGGGGTGATATCCATTTATTTCTCAGCGATATTCAACAGCGGCAGTGAGGCAGCATAAGTACCCTTAACTTCCGCCATTAAAAGGCGTATCGGTCGTAAAGGGGTTAATAAATATGTATTTATATATATTTATACATATATTACAGTATTTGTGTTGGGTACTGCTAAATTACAGCTTTGTACTGTGATATAGAGAAGAACAAGTGGAGGGTGGTAGAAAGATAGTAATATTATTCCTCTCAGACTCTTTTCTAACTTACTGAGACAAAGCAGGAATATATTAATTAATTAAGACTGAATATACATGATTAACTAATGAGGTAACTACTGTTACCAACTAGTAAGGCAAAGTAAACGCTCTACCCTCTCTCACAGGTTATGTAATTTTTATATTTAATAATCTTGGTTATGTTACCGTATCTATGTAGTAATCTTAATTCTGTCACTGCATCTGTTAGCGCTAGCGGACCGCACCGAGTAATGAGAGATAAATACGAGGTGCGCTCGCTGCCCGGGGTCCACAGTGCAGAGATACCTGCTAAGTAATGGCGGATGGACACAGAGCTCACACGTGGGTTAACCTCACCCCGTGTGAAATGTAAGCAGCCTCTGTTGCTTCACAGAGTCGCGCTGTACACAGAAAACTATTACCCTAACTAGGGTTGTGCTTCCTCTGGAACTCTTCTGTGCTAACCACACACATGAAGGAACCAGATGCTAAGCCAAAGCTAATTGCCCACACTGATGCTAGCTGCCTCCCTGAGTGTACAGCCTCAGAGCTAAACAGACTCTCCACATATGACTGAGTGGTAGAGTATCCACAGGCAACAGCCAAACACAATTGATACTAGCGCATGGCCGTGCGGCCATGCAAACCTTTTATAGCTGTAGCTTCTTCAGGACCTTCCTAGTGGACAAACAGGAGCTGCTACAGGACCTATATATATATAGCCACACACACATACATGTATATATATTACATAGTTTCCTTTATTATATATATTGACGTCTCTTATACAGTGCCCTCCCTTGTTATGTACAGCACCGTCTCTTACATATTGGACTATATAGAGCCCTGTTTTGTATTACATACCGTCCTGTCTTGTTAGCTGAATAATGCAATGATGGCTGATGGAGCATGGGAAAGCTTCTTTTCTAATAGAGGAGATGATGGACTGGTAGTCTGGTCACCGGCTGCTCCATCAGCAGTCATTTTATATCTAAAAAGAGAGGGGACTATGTAATAAAAGAGGGTGCTGTGAATAACAAAATTCACTACAATACACTATGTAAGAGACAGCACTGTACATAACAGCAGAGGAAGCTATATAATAAGGGACGGCACCATATATAACTAGAGAGGATGGTCCGTAATAAGCGACGATGTTATACATAATAAAAGAGGAAACTATGTAACTAAGGATGTTGTTATACAGAATTAGTGAGTACACTATATGCTAAGGGACTGTGTTATACATAATAAGTACATACACTCCATACTAAGGGACTGTGTTAGACATAATACGCGATAATAATGTCTTCCTCCACCTCCCCCTGTTCCTAAGTCCATTATAAGTTCACCTTCCTACCATTCCAATCCCCCACAACCCTCATTGTATCCTCCCCCGCATCCCATTATTGTTCTCTCCCCCACCCCATCATTGCCCTTTTCACCACCTCCATCATTTCCTCCTCCTTCTCCACTACCCCATCATTGTCCTTTCCCCCACCACTCCCATCATTGTACATTGCACCACCTCCATCATTTCCACCTCCCCCACCAACCCCATTATTGCCCTTTCCAACACCAACCATCATTGCATTCTCCCCATTATTGTTCTTTCCACCACCTCCATCATTGCTTTTTCCCCACCACCCCATCAATGCCATTTCCACCACCTCCACCATTTCCTCCTCTCCCACCACCACCACCATTGTTCTTTCCACCACCACCATGTTTGCCCATTCCACCACCACCATAATTTCCTCTCCCCCTCCACCCCCATTATTGCCCTTTCCACCACATCCATCATTGCCTTCTCCCCACCATCATCATTGCCCATTCCACCATCTCCCTCATTTCCTCCTCCACCACCATCCCCATCCTTGCCCATTCCACCACTTCCATCATTTCCTCCTTCCCACCATCCCATCATTGCCACCTCCATCACCCCAATCATTGTCTTCTCTCCATCAGCCCCATCATTGCCCTCTCCTCCCCTAAACATACACAGACACACAGCACCATTCACCTCTCTGCACATTCACCAACAGGGCTACGCATACACGCACACACACACACACAACACATGTACACATGTACACACACACTCCTCACTTCTCTGCATGCTCTGCCACAGCCTCACCGTCGCCTTCCTCTCTCTGGCACAGCAGGCTGTTGAATGATGATGTCATCTAGCGGTGCTGCTGTCTGTGCTCCGCTGCCATTTACTCTTGTAGGCAGCGGAGCACTGCACATGAAGGCAATCTGACCAGGGGCCCCCTGGAGCCTCGGGACCAGAAAAACAGGCCAGATTGCCCTCATTATTAGCTATCCTGCAGAGGCCCTCCTCCACCTTCGGGCCCAGTGTCCGCCCATGTATTGAGTAAATAAATGTCAGATATTCAGTTAGAAATATTGCATATATTTGATGTATCAAGTTCTCTCTATAATGAATTTGTTTTACTGGACTACTACTAGATTTCTCTTTGGGATGTTAAAACTGTCTAAGAAGAAGAGTCTGCAGTCACTGTATTTACTATATGAGTGGGTAGTCATATGACAGTGTCACGGCAAACCGATTATGTGCTATGATAAGGATCCAGCCATGTGGTGAAGGTAGATGTTGTTGCAACTGAGTAAGAAAAATAAACTCATACAGGTAGTCTGGTTCTCACTCAGGTTCTTGCCAGACTAGTGTCTGACAGCTTTACTTATACAATGTTAGATCAATATGGTTTAATGGAAACTTGCTAAATAATGCCAAGTCACATACTGTATATTTTATAAACTTCTAGAGCTTAATGTCACATAGTGACAAGGGACTGTGGGCACCTATATAATCCTTTGAACTAGGAGTGCCCTAGGCTATTCCTGTCTCCTGGATTACCTCAGATAGTGGAGATGCCAGGGTCTTGCACCTTGCTATGCTCCTACTTTAAGCTTATCTGTTCAAAAGCAACTCCACGCAGCAATCTCTTGAAAAACTCTCCAACCACGTATTGCAAACACTAAACTCTCTCCTTCAACTCCAAACCAGGTAGTGATAACTGTCACTGGCAAGGTCAGAAGCAAGGAAGAGAGTTCTTACACCTGATGGGAGTAACAAACTCAGAACAGCTGATACAACCCAAGACAGAGAACACCAGGAGTCCAACTGTTGTGAATTCTGTGGTCAAGCTCCCTCCTGTGGTCATGAGTGGTACTTCGGCTGGTTCTGTCCATGGGCTTCCTCTGGTGGATGTGAGTGGGGCTGCGGCTTCTGAGTTTCCTTCCTCAGGTGACGAGGTTAAGTCGTTAGGTGCTGCTCTATTTAACTCCACCTAGTTCTTTGCTCCTTGCCTCCACCGCAAAGTTATCTTTCCTATCCTCGGTCTATTCAGTAAGTCGGGCCTCACTTTGCTAAAATCTATTTCATCTCTGTGTTTGTATTTTCATCTTTACTCACAGTCATTATATGTGGGGGGCTGCCTTTTCCTTTGGGGAATTTCTCTGAGGCAAGGTAGGCTTATTTTTCTATCTTCAGGGCTAGCTAGTTTCTTAGGCTGTGCCGAGGCGCCTAGGTCTGGTCAGGAGCGCTCCACGGCTACTTCTAGTGTGGTGTGATAGGATTAGGGATTGCGGTCAGCAGAGTTCCCACGTCTCAGAGCTCGTCCTATGTTATTAGTAACTATCAGGTCATTTTCTGTGCTCTTAACCACCAGGTCCATTGTGGTTCTAAATCACCAGTTCATAACAGTACTGGAGGCCCAAAGTACTAATGCTTCTCAATAGAGGGAAAAGAGAAGTTCTGAGACCATTTTTTTTCCTCTGCACTGTGTTTTGTCTTTCTTTTCCCTTAGACATTTGGGTGGTGCAGGACACAGGTGTAGTGATGGACATTAAAGGTCTGTCTTCTTGTGTGGATCATCTCACTGCAAGAGTACAAAATATTCAAGACTTTGTGGTTCAGAATTCTATGTTAGAACCTAGAATTCCTATTCCTGATTTGTTTTCTGGAGATAGAGCTAAGTTTCTGAGTTTCAAAAATAATTGTAAACTGTTTCTGGCTTTGAAACCCCGCTCCTCTGGTAACCCAGTTCAACAAGTGAAGATCATTATTTCTTTATTACGTGGCGACCCTCAAGACTGGGCATTTTCCCTTGCGCCAGGAGATCCTGCATTATGTGATATTGATGCGTTTTTTCTGGCGCTCGGATTGCTCTATGATGAACCTAATTCAGTGGATCAGGCAGAGAAAATCTTGCTGGCTCTGTGTCAGGGTCAGGATGAGGTAGAGATATATTGTCAGAAGTTTAGGAAGTGGTCTGTGCTCACTCAATGGAATGAATGTGCTCTGGCAGCAATTTTCAGAAAGGGTCTTTCTGAAGCCCTTAAGGATGTCATGGTGGGATTTCCTATGCCTGCTGGTCTGAATGAGTCTATGTCTTTGGCCATTCAGATCGATCGACTCTTACGTGAGCGTAAAACTGTGCACCATTTGGCGGTATTATCTGAGCATAAACCTGAGCCTATGCAATGTGATAGGACTTTGACCAGAGATGAACGGCAAGAACACAGACGTCGGAATGGGCTGTGTTTTTACTGTGGTGATTCCACTCATGCTATCTCCAATTGTCCTAAGCGCACCAGGCGTTTCGCTAGGTCTGCCACCATTGGTACGGTACAGTCGAAATTTCTTTTGTCCGTTACTTTGATCTGCTCTTTGTCATCCTATTCTGTCATGGCATTTGTGGATTCAGGCGCTGCCCTGAATTTGATGGACTTGGAGTTTGCTAGGCGTTGTGGGTTTTTCTTGGAGCCCTTGCAGTATCCTATTCCATTGAGAGGAATTGATGCTACGCCTTTGGCCAAGAATAAGCCTCAGTACTGGACCCAACTGACCATGTGCATGGCTCCTGCGCATCAGGAGGATATTCGCTTTTTGGTGTTGCATAATCTGCACAATGTGGTCGTGTTGGGGTTGCCATGGCTACAGGTCCATAACCCAGTATTGGATTGGAAATCTATGTCTGTGTCCAGCTGGGGTTGTCAGGGGGTACATGGTGATGTTCCATTTCTGTCTATTTCATCATCCACCCCTTCTGAGGTCCCAGAGTTCTTGTCGGATTACCGGGATGTATTTGATGAGCCCAAATCCAGTGCCCTACCTCCGCATAGGGATTGCGATTGTGCTATCGATTTGATTCCTGGTAGTAAATTTCCTAAAGGTCGACTGTTTAATTTGTCTGTGCCTGAGCACGCCGCTATGCGGAGTTATGTAAAGGAATCCTTGGAGAAGGGTCATATTCGCCCGTCGTCGTCACCATTGGGAGCAGGGTTCTTTTTTGTGGCCAAGAAGGATGGTTCGTTGAGACCTTGTATTGATTACCGCCTCCTTAATAAAATCACAGTCAAATTTCAGTACCCCTTGCCGCTGCTGTCTGATTTGTTTGCTCGGATTAAGGGGGCTAGTTGGTTCACCAAGATAGATCTTCGTGGTGCGTATAATCTTGTGCGTATTAAACAGGGCGATGAATGGAAAACAGCATTTAATACACCCGAGGGCCATTTTGAGTACCTGGTTATGCCATTCGGGCTTTCCAATGCTCCATCAGTATTTCAGTCCTTTATGCATGACATCTTCCGAGAGTACCTGGATAAATTCCTGATTGTATACTTGGATGATATTTTGGTCTTCTCAGATGATTCGGAGTCTCACGTGAAGCAGGTTAGAATGGTGTTCCAGGTCCTGCGTGCGAATTCTTTGTTTGTGAAGGGGTCAAAGTGTCTCTTTGGTGTTCAGAAGGTTTCATTTTTGGGTTTCATTCTTTCCCCTTCTACTATCGAGATGGACCCTGTTAAAGTTCAGGCCATTTATGATTGGACTCAGCCGACATCTCTGAAGAGTCTGCAAAAGTTCCTGGGATTTGCTAATTTTTAACGTAGCTTCATCAATAATTTTTATAGTATTGCTAAACCGTTGACTGATTTAACCAAGAAGGGTGCTGATGTGGTCAATTGGTCTCCTGCTGCTGTGGAAGCTTTTCAGGAGTTGAAGCGTCGTTTTTCTTCTGCCCCTGTGTTGTGCCAGCCAGATGTTTCGCTCCCGTTCCAGGTCGAGGTTGATGCTTCTGAGATTGGAGCAGGGGCTGTTTTGTCGCAAAGAAGTTCTGATGGCTCGGTGATGAAACCATGTGCCTTCTTTTCCAGGAAGTTTTCGCCTGCTGAGCATAATTATGATGTTGGCAATCGAGAGTTGCTGGCCATGAAGTGGGCATTCGAGGAGTGGCGTCATTGGCTTGAAGGAGCTAAGCATCGCGTGGTGGTCTTGACTGATCACAAGAATTTGACCTATCTCGAGTCTGCCAAACGGTTGAATCCTAGACAGGCTCGTTGGTCGCTGTTTTTCTCCCGTTTTGACTTTGTGGTTTCGTACCTTCCGGGCTCTAAGAATGTGAAGGCGGATGCCCTGTCTAGGAGTTTTGTGCCCGACTCTCCGGGTTTGCCTGAGCCGGCGGGTATTCTCAAAGAGGGGGTAATTTTGTCTGCCATCTCCCCTGATTTGCGCCGGGTGCTGCAAAAATTTCAGGCTAATAGACCTGACCGTTGCCCAGCGGAGAAACTGTTTGTCCCTGATAAATGGACAAGTAGAGTTATCTCTGAGGTTCATTGTTCGGTGTTGGCTGGTCATCCTGGAATCTTTGGTACCAGAGATTTGGTGGCTAGATCCTTTTGGTGGCCGTCTCTGTCGCGGGATGTGCGTTTGTTTGTGCAGTCCTGTGGGACTTGTGCTCGGGCTAAGCCCTGCTATTCTCGTGCCAGTGGGTTGCTTTTGCCCTTGCCGGTCCCGAAGAGGCCCTGGACACATATCTCTATGGATTTTATTTCGGATCTCCCTGTCTCTCAAAAGATGTCGGTCATTTGGGTGGTTTGTGATCGCTTCTCTAAGATGGTCCATTTGGTACCCTTGTCTAAATTGCCTTCCTCCTCTGATTTGGTGCCATTGTTTTTCCAGCATGTGGTTCGTTTATATGGCATTCCGGAGAATATCATTTCTGACAGAGGTTCCCAGTTTGTTTCGAGGTTTTGGCGAGCCTTTTGTGCTAGGATGGGCATTGATTTGTCTTTTTCCTCGGCTTTCCATCCTCAGACAAATGGCCAAACTGAACGAACCAATCAGACCTTGGAAACATATCTGAGATGCTTTGTTTCTGCTGATCAGGATGATTGGGTGTCCTTTTTGCCTTTGGCTGAGTTCGCCCTTAATAATCGGGCCAGCTCGTCCACTTTGGTTTCGCCGTTTTTCTGCAATTCGGGTTTCCATCCTTGTTTCTCTTCAGGGCAGGTTGAGTCTTCGGACTGTCCTGGTGTGGATACTGTGGTGGATAGGTTGCAGCAGATTTGGACTCATGTAGTGGACAATTTGACATTGTCCCAGGAGAAGGCTCAACGTTTCGCTAACCGCAGGCGCTGTGTGGGTCCCCGACTTCGTGTTGGGGATTTGGTTTGGTTGTCGTCTCGTTATATTCCTATGAAAGTTTCCTCTCCTAAATTTAAGCCTCGTTTCATTGGTCCGTATAGGATTTCTGAGGTTCTTAATCCTGTGTCGTTTCGTTTGACCCTTCCAGCTTCTTTTTCCATCCATAATGTATTCCATAGGTCATTGTTGCGGAGATACGTGGCACCTGTGGTTCCATCCGTTGATCCTCCTGCCCCAGTTTTGGTTGAGGGGGAGTTGGAGTATGTGGTGGAGAAGATTTTGGATTCTCGTATTTCGAGACGGAAACTCCAGTACCTGGTTAAGTGGAAGGGTTATGGTCAGGAAGATAATTCCTGGGTCGTTGCCTCTGATGTTCATGCTGCCGATCTGGTTCGTGCCTTTCATTTGGCCCATCCTGGTCGGCCTGGGGGCTCTGGTGAGGGTTCGGTGACCTCTCCTCAAGGGGGGGTACGGTTGTGAATTCTGTGGTCAAGCTCCCTCCTGTGGTACATGAGTGGTACTTCGGCTGGTTCTGTCCATGGGCTTCCTCTGGTGGATGTGAGTGGGGCTGTGGCTTCTGAGTTTCCTTCCTCAGGTTACGAGGTTAAGTCGTTAGGTGCTGCTCTATTTAACTCCACCTAGTTCTTTGCTCCTTGCCTCCAGTCAATGTTCCAGTGTTGGTCTTGCTCTCTCCTGGATTGTTCTTGTGGCCTGTCTTCCCTGCATAAGCTAAGTTCTGCTTGTGTTTCTTTGTTTGCTATTTTTGTCCAGCTTGCTATTTTGGTTTGTCTTGCTTGCTGGAAGCTCTGGGATGCAGAGGAAGCACCTCCGTACCGTTAGTCGGTGCGGAGGGTCTTTTTGCGCCCTCTGTGTGGTTGTTTGTAGGTTTTTGTGCTGACCGCAAAGTTATCTTTCCTATCCTCGGTCTATTCAGTAAGTCGGGCCTCCGACTAAAATCTAAAATCTATTTCATTTCTGTGTTTGTATTTTCATCTTTACTCACAGTCATTATATGTGGGGGGCTGCCTTTTCCTTTGGGGAATTTCTCTGAGGCAAGGTAGGCTTATTTTTCTATCTTCAGGGCTAGCTAGTTTCTTAGGCTGTGCCGAGGCGCCTAGGTCTGGTCAGGAGCGCTCCACGGCTACTTCTAGTGTGGTGTGATAGGATTAGGGATTGCGGTCAGCAGAGTTCCCACGTCTCAGAGCTCGTCCTATGTTATTAGTAACTATCAGGTCATTTTCTGTGCTCTTAACCACCAGGTCCATTGTGGTTCTAAATCACCAATTCATAACATCCAACTAAGCAGTTTAATCCTTGCAGCACCAGAGCAAAGAAAGCAACAACTGCTAATCGGACAGGGAATCTGCCGGTGCATGTGTCATCAGACTCTGCAACCGTCTGACCCCAAAAAGTCATGGTATCCTTGTGACACTTATTCCTTATCATCCATAGACACACTACTGCTTATGATGCATAGAGTTCTTCTGATGCTTTCAGCTTGTAGTCAGCCATTTCTTGGAATTTGCAGGGTTTAGCTTGTACACAAGCAGGGTGCGATAACACCATTAAATTTCTTCTTCTACATTGAGCACTAAGAAATTCAAACACAAAATGGAGTCTTAATCCAAACTCTCTAAAATGGATGCTGAGCAGGAGTAAGGCTGAGCCCCCCTTCATCAACGGCATGCACAAGATTTGCACACTTGCAGTCACGAGCAGACTAGTTCACCTGCTGTATCTCAATGGAAGAGAACTGAGAAAAGCCCAGGCATCTAGTCAGCACATGACCCTAAGTTTGCAAATCTGTTTTCCTCTTTTAAACCAAATCCATAGTTTAAATTGTATGCTAATGCAAGTGCAGATGGTGGACTGGACACCACCCTTAGAGCTCTCCTGCTTCTCTGCCTTGTCCCTGCCCGCGGCCTGCCTCCTAACTCTGACTGACTGGTCACTGAAAAATGAGTGAGCTGAAAGGCCCATATTTCTAGGTATAAATGTATACTAGCAATAAAACACTGTATGTAGAAAGATTTTAAATGAGAGCATTAGTCCAGAGATGACTAATGAACATTATAAACAGCTTATTAGAAGTTCAGGTCAACATAAAAATATATATTTAGATATCATACAGTTGGACCAAACCCTTAACATGCATTAAATGGCACTAAATGTTGATCCCATTTGAAGGACCTCTCTCCTAACAAATTGTTCTTGGCGACGCACCAGACTTATTTAATAGCTTATTCCAAGATGAGTGGCCCTTTCCATTAATGTGAGGACCATCACGCCAAGTGCTGGAGGAGTCAATATGATGAAAAGAGAAATGGCATACGCATTATTTGTTTCCTAGTGCATATTAGAGTCATCATTTATTACGTGACACTTTGGAATAAGGTTATAATCTGTTAAAAGAAACTAGATTAAACCTACACACATAAATTTGTTGTAAAATATAAAATAACGTAATATTCAGGCTCCATTTACTAATTGGTGCTCCAGCAGAAGCCATTTAAGTCTGAAGACATTTGTAGGAGGCAAAATATAAAAACACTGTCACCAATTAAATTGTGAAATCTCGATTGTGAAAATAAAAACTTTCAACAAATGAACATAAGTTTTCATATAAATAGCAATTAGGCGGTACATTTTCCAGAAAGTAGAGAAGTTAATCATGGTGCCACTATTCTACCATAGCAAGAAGTCACCAATATCTCTGAAACATAGAGTATATGTGTACTTACATTAAAATGTGTCTTTTGTGAAAGTACATATAAAACTATCAAACTTTAGTAAATTAAAAAAAGAATCAAAAATGGGCTGCAGGATGGATAATGACATTTGATATGAATTTATCATGATGATATTTCTTATTGTACTGTAGTGTATTGACTTTCCCATTATGGTGATCACGTTGTTACATGCCATTCTCCTGCTATCAATCACGTATCTAATTTTTAATCCTTTTTTTCTTATAAAATGTGATATTTTTTGCACGGTTCTTTGGTACTGTGGGATTTTTTCTGCCCTTTTAGTTTGTAGGAGTTGCTCATTGTAATTGAGGTGTGGCGTTGTTCACCATGTATTTATTAGATACCAAGTAATACTCAGTATGACTATATTGATTTATTGGGGCTTTCCTGTAGTGTCGCTCCTTGCTTTTGTCATATTGGCATTTTCTTCCTTTCTCAAAATGTTCTGAAATCATAATAGACAATGACAACACATACATGGTCTAGATCAGTGTACCCCAACTCCAGTTCCCAAGAGCCACCAACAGACCATGTTTTCAGTGTTTTCTTAGTATTGCACAAGTAATGGAATTATGATCTGGCCAATACTAAGGAAACACAGAAAACATAATCTGCTGGTGACTCTTGAGGACTGGATTTGGGGAACGTTGGTCCAGATTACTGGGGACTTGAGAAATGGAAAACAATGATTACCAGGAAGAATAAAAATTTGACTTGGCACAGGCTCGAATTAGGACTGGAACTGTATTTTGGCACTGTGGTTCGTGTGCTGCCTCTATGCACCTCCAGATTCTCCTGAAAAACCAATGCCAATAGTCAGAACATTATTTGCAATCTAGCGGTTTTCATTCTGGTCACTGAGTTTTAAAAAATGGGTCAAACTTTGAGGAGAATTTACAGTTTAATAGCATAAAAAGTTGCAAATGTTGGTGAAAACGACATATACAGGAGAAATTTACAAGAGTGATGGTTTTGCATGTCCCTCACATTTTTCAAAAATGAAAAAAGAAACAGGTGGAGACTCCACTGAACTGATAGATTTACCATAAGTTGCACCACGAGTTGGAATAAATGATGATCCAATTCGATGCCTGATGAAAGCTAACCCATCTGTGCTTATTAATACATTTGTACAATACTCCACCACACTTTAACTTGAAGGAGATGTTCAGTGAAAACAAGTTATCGTCTATCCACATGATAAGTGACAACTTGCTTATTGGTGGATGTGTCACTGGTGGCTGATTGTGGATTGGGACATTTTTATCACAGACATGAAACTCTTATGTCCATTGCAAAGTACAACGGCAGGCCAGCGTCCATTCATTTTCTATGGGTCTGCCAGAAAAAGCAAAGCACAGAGCTCAGACGCCCCATGTAGAATGAACAGAGCAGAGAATGTGCTGACACTCCATTCTAATGAAGATAATAGTTCCCTGTCCAGATGATCGGTTGAGTCCAAGCAGTTGAACCCCGCCAATCAATAAGTTATTACCTATGCCACATCTCGCAATAAATTGTTTTCACTGGACAGACCACCAGTCTTAGCAAGTTTCCCATTTTATGTTCTATGAAGTACCTTTCCAGCTTGTATTTCATTACCATCATCGCTCTGATATAAAGCTGTAGACAGAGAGTAAAGACTCCACTAATGACCATAGATAATGGTCACAACTCACTTCATTCACCACCACTGTATAGTGACCTCTGCACAGGTCACAGAGCATGCACACAAACCTGTACAATAGAAGTCAATGGAAAATCCACAGCCAGAAAAAACCCCAAATATATTCATTATTTGATTTTAAAGGTGAAATATAAGATGCATTTGGAGCCATCAATACCATACTAGAGTATCTACAACCATATGTGGTCCCAGTAATAAGATGCAGCAATATGTTTCTACATCTGACAACCATGAAGAAAAAAATAATAATCTTAAGATATTTTCTTCATGTATCCATAAGACCCGTGCAAGAAATATAGAACGGGGGCCAAAATTGGACATGCAGTATTTTAAGTTAGTGGTCCATGTAACAGTCTCTGAGTAGATGTTTCAATCATGCCGTACATACAGAAACTCATGAATTATGAGCTCAGGAATAACTGGTTGTAAAGGGATTACTATTAGTTTGTACTTTAAGTTAATTCAATCACTAAAGTTGGTTCCTCCATCAAAAATAGCTGAAAGGAACACCATAAAGAAGTTTTCTAAAGAACAAACATTTTAATTAAGAGATCTTGGCACAAGAAGTTCCACAATTGGATGTTAAAATGGATGTTAAAATTTTTAGAGTCTTCGGTGTTTGGTACCTTTTAATGACTAAATGAAAAGATTATAACAAATCGCAAGCTTCCGGAACTACTCAGGTCTCTTCATCAGGCTCAGTATAACAAAAAATCAGAATCTGTGATACTGAGCCTGATGAAGACACCTTAGTAGTCTCGGACACTTGCTATTTGTTACCATCTTTTCAGTTAGCCATTAAAAGTATCAGCCACTGAGGACTCTCAAATGTTAATATTTTTATCTAGTTTCTAACACAGTACAAAGACATATTTTTCCTGTATCATAATTGGGTGTGATAGAAAAAATATTCCTGTGCTGAGCTGAGATAATCTTATAAATGTGCCTCAGATATGAATAGCAATTTGCAGTGTCAAACCATGCAGAGTTGCTCCAGTTCATGGTCAGCACATACCACAGCTCCTTGTCAGGGAGAAAGCATAAGTCATTTACGATAAGCGAGTATACAGACGAAACAGCAGGGGCCACAGCCCTACTACCTGAATTAACACATTTTCCTGCATGTTTTATCACAGGAGCGAGTGTTTCTGCCGCGTCACCATTCCTGTGAGCTAACATAAATAATGTCAGTGAGGTATAATGGCTCCTAATGAGATGAGAGTGTTAAAGATGCAGCAGAACCACTCATCTATGTGTTACTTCAGTCAAGGAAATGTGTTATATCAGAAAACAGCAGCCGCAAGCCCCTGATGTTTCATCTTTATACTCACAGTGACCTTTGCTTCTCCCCTGGCCAGGAGATGTAGTATGTGCTGACCATGAACTGCAGCACCTCTGTATGGTTGGACGCAGCCATAAAACAGCACACAGCAGGGACACATTTATAAGATTATCTCAACACTGGAAAAAGATTAGAACATCCAATTGTGGAACTTAAAGGGACACTGTCACCTGAATTTGGAGAAAACAATCTTCAGGCATGGAGGCGGGGTTTTTGGGTGTTTGATTCACCCTTTCCTTACCCGCTGGCTGCAATATTGGATTGAAGTTCATTCTGTGTCCTCTGTAGTACATGACTGCACAAAGTAATCTTGCCTTGCACAGGCGTGTACTATGGAGGACAGAGAATGAACTTCAATCCAATATTGCAGCCAGCATGCAGCCGGCGGGTAAGGAAAGGGTGTATCAAAAACACAAAAACCCCGCCTCCATGGCTGAAGATTGTTCCCTACAAATTCAGGTGACAGTGTCCCTTTAATATTTTTCCAAGATCTATTGATTAAAATGTACTTTGCTTTTTGAACAACCCCTTTAAGGCTAAAACAGCAAATTACGTTTCTGAGGTCTTTTTTAAGCCAAAGTTAGAAGGTAATTGAAAAGAAATAGGAAATATGAATTAGGAAATTGTACTTATTCTTCATACTTGATCCTCTTCTGACTTTGGTTTACAAAATTTCACCAAAATTTCCGTTTATATATCCATCCTTAAAGTGCCATCAGTATGATCTGATCACTGGGCTGCTTCCAGTAATTCTTGCTCCATTCTAGTAAGCTGCATGAATATGAGTCAAATGGCACTAAAAGTATTTTCAGGCTATTTTTATGCAATTGTGCGTCAAGGTGCCAACAGAAAAATTGAAAAGATATTTATCGCTTCTAATCTGGGAAGGTTGATTTCATAAATGGGGTAATCCTTTAATAGAAGCTGCGGTTAAATTGATGTGTACTTTTCGCTCAGCATCCACAGCAAACAGTACATTACTGGCTCTAGATGTGAAGCTTTCCAGTGAGCCCTTGAGATAAGTGCTCGCAATGTTTATCTGAAATTAAATTTAAAACAAATATTCAAATGTCATTTCATTCACAGCTTATGGAGGGGGAAACAGAGAGAAGTGCAAAATCGGAGAGTAGAGTCAATATCTTTCTATGAAGAGACTATCAAGGGCTAATCCAAGGATGCCGCTAAGATTGTGAGCATTTGTGCAGCATATGAGCCTAAATAAAATTGCTATGTGTATTACAAGTAGAAAGGCAGTGAGAAGATTCTGATGCTGGAGGAGAGATCAACTCCACCCATGTGCTACGTCAGCTACATGCATTGGAAAAGCAAGCGCTCAATGCAGAGATGGAGCCTTGTGTAGCCTGTCTTCTGACTAAGGTCTCATTCGGACATCAGTATTTACATATGTGTTCTATTCATGAATTTCAAGGGGCTGTTAACATGTCCATGCTTTTTGTGGACCAGGTGTCTATGCAAAAATCACAAAGACATGTTTTACCAGAATCACAAATGAAAAGTACCAATACAAGTGTATGGGTCTGCGAAAATCACGATCATCACATGTGTGCAGCCCGTATGTGATCTGTTAAGTCCGCGAAGTCCTTGTGCTGTTTGTGACTGAAGGGACTGTCAAGCCAAGTGTAGGCGCTCGGTGCACCCATGGTGCGGCCAAACATTTATATACACCTTCCCACCTGCTTGTTTCCCTCTATCTCCACCCCCTTGTTTGATTGACAGCTCAAGCTTCAAAGTGTCAGAAAATGGTGGAGATAGATGAAAAACAAGCAGAAGGAGTTTGTATGTTCTCCCCGTGTTTGCGTGGGTTTCCTCTGGGCACTCTGGTTTCCTCCCACATTCCAAAGACATACTGATAGGGAATTTAGATTGTGAGCCCCATCAGGAACAGTGATGATAATGTGTGCAAACTGTATAGCGCTGCGGAATATGTTAGCGCTATTTAAAAATAAAGATTATTATTAGATGGGAAGGTGCACCTCAATGTTTGGCCCCACCATGATACAAACTTGGATTGAACAGCCATTCTGTGCTGACAGAGTCCCTTTAACATTGCAAAGGTTTGGAAAAGCTTTGTAATATATTTATCCATATATGAAAATCACTAATGAAATACGGTACTGTTACCAAAATCTGACACTGTGACCAAAGGCTGATGAAACTCAGATCCCAAACACAGTTGACATGCCTATCATTTGCTCGCGTAAATGAACAAATACGGACATCTGAATGAGGCCTAAGACCGGACTGTCACATCCGTGTGCTGAGGTCCATGAGGCATGGAACGGCCGCAAGTCTCCTGCCCCAAACTCAACAGCCTTATATATGCCTATAAAGATGTGGCGTTCAGGTCGTGAGACCCGCGGGAGGTCTGTGCATCATGGATCGCAACACACAGATGCAATTTAAAACAAGAATACATGTGAGCCCTAATAAGCAGTAATGGCTGCCTGAATATTTTGTCATTTATGAACCCCCTGCCCTATAGCCATGTAGCCATGAAGTCAAAAATTTATATAACAACACAGAACATCATTCGTAGAAATGTTTTTTTTCCGGAATCCACACTTTTTACCTAAGTACAGGATAGGTGAAAACTGTCTAACTATTCGGATCCCACAGCGACAACTCCCTAAAAACTTGTGAATAGGGGTCTCTAGTCTCCCATATAAATATGGTGTTGGTTGCACAGATTCACTGCTATTTCATTTAAACAGGAAATATTGGACCTCTGGTCTCATGTCTGATGGGAGTCCAAGCAGTGAAAAATCTGAGAAAACTTTATTGATAACTCTCACCAACATCTCAGCTAGGAATTATCTCAAAAGGAAAGCTAATGATGGAAACAGATCCGCCACATGATGGATACAAATGGTGCCCAATAGACTATAATAGGGTCCCTTTTTGTTTTAGTGTCCATCATTTTTCTTGAAAAAAACACAGTACAGCATACTACACTTTTTTTTTCCATCAAAAAACAATGTAAAATATGATGGAGGAGATGTAGGATAGCATGCAAGTGTGAACAGAATCTTATACAATATCAGCGCTTACGATACACAAGCCTTCTGAGATGAAAGTTACAACATGCATTGTGTTTTTATATCATCATAATAAACAAATTGTTCTTTTATTAAACATTTGTGGAATGTTTGCAAAGAGAAATGTCATCAGGCTTCCTACAAAGCAGTATTGACAAAGTTAATAATTGGCATGCATATTAGTCCTTATAAATCAATTGAACACATTCACTGAACACATAAATACTCAGGACCCCTCCCAGAAATAAAGGAGACCATATGAATGTAAAGTTCCAAAAACACATAAATTTTATTGAAAAAACACACAGAATAAAATTCTCAACCTTGATATGAACAGGTTAATACATAAAAAGTACCTCCAAGCTAAAAAAACACAGGTATCCTGTACTGGTGGAAACACATATTGAAGCTGCCTATATGACCAATTTTATAACGTCAGGCCTAAGAACTGGCATAATGCTCATAATAAAAGGCAATTATATGATGATATCATGAAAATCTCTTATGCATGGGAAGCGCTCTATATGCACCACTGATAATCTATACAAGAGCTACATATGAAGCAATCATGCCTTCATTTCTTATCGTGTTCGCGATCAGCTGCTGCTAAATGTATAAAACAACAGTTTGTGCAAAGCTGCGCCACCCCAGCACCAGTAATCACTGAAACCACATACTAACAGGGGTGTATGGCGGAATTACAAAAGGGCTAATAATAAACCATGCCGCTGGTAAAATGCATATCCAAGCGGCTATCTGTATAAACCTGGCGCTGAATGTGCCGATGATGTAAACAACCGCTAGTAAACACCCATAACCGAGATGTAAAGTGAAATAAAGAGGTCAAATTATAATTACCAATTGACACCAGACACGGGACCTGCTAACTGCCCAACGCGCGTTTCGAGGGAATTCTTCTTCCGGGGCCGGGGCCGGAAGAAGAATTCCCTCGAAACGCGCGTTGGGCAGTTAGCAGGTCCCGTGTCTGGTGTCAATTGGTAATTATAATTTGACCTCTTTATTTCACTTTACATCTCGGTTATGGGTGTTTACTAGCGGTTGTTTACATCATCGGCACATTCAGCGCCAGGTTTATACAGATAGCCGCTTGGATATGCATTTTACCAGCGGCATGGTTTATTATTAGCCCTTTTGTAATTCCGCCATACACCCCTGTTAGTATGTGGTTTCAGTGATTACTGGTGCTGGGGTGGCGCAGCTTTGCACAAACTGTTGTTTTATACATTTAGCAGCAGCTGATAGCGAACACGATAAGAAATGTAGGCATGATTGCTTCATATGTAGCTCTTGTATAGATTATCAGTGGTGCATATAGAGCGCTTCCCATGCATAAGAGATTTTCATGATATCATCATATAATTGCCTTTTATTATGAGCATTATGCCAGTTCTTAGGCCTGACGTTATAAAATTGGTCATATAGGCAGCTTCAATATGTGTTTCCACCAGTACAGGATACCTGTGTTTTTTTAGCTCGGAGGTACTTTTTATGTATTAACCTGTTCATATCAAGGTTGAGAATTTTATTCTGTGTGTTTTTTCAATAAAATTTATGTGTTTTTGGAACTTTACATTCATATGGTCTCCTTTATTTCTGGGAGGGGTCCTGAGTATTTAAAGTTAATAATTGGTCTGCACTCAAAATAAAATGGAGGTGCTGGAGGAGTGGGTTGTAGTCCCGGTATGTAGAAAGGAATTTCCACCGCAGTCTCAAAGTCGATATGTTTAAGATACTTTATTGATTGGCACACATCAAAGAAGCATGAACCGGTTGATAACAGATTAGCGACAAAATAAGGAAGATGTTTCGACCCGTCCCGTGCAATGGCACAAGACCTGCCTGCGTTACTCTCTTCTATTCCCCAGATGGATGGACTCTTCTAAGTTATCCCTATATAACGAGCTCATGCTCCCATATGCTATATTTCAGTGATACAGATATATTGCAACCTTGTGATAAAGACCCGGGACGGGTCAAAACGTCTTCCTTATTTTGTCGCTATTCTATTTTCAACTGGTTCATGCTTCTTTTAGGTGTACCAATCAATAAGGTATTGTGAACATATCGTCTTTGAGAGTGCGGTGATATTCCTTTCTATTTTCTGATTGGCAGACAGGCATATAATAATAGGGTAAAAACAATTTACAACATGTTTTATGCACTGGGCTTTTCTAGTGCTTGTTTGTTCTTTAACTACCTTTGCCTGCACACACGAGAAGCCAGCATGAAAAGAGGCACATTGGGAGCGTGAGATTAATCAGCACTATGCAATGATGAAATTGAAACCAAGTGCGTTAACTACCAGAGGCAATAAACAAGAGCATGAAAAATATTCTGGCGTTTAGTTACACCACAAGTATACAAGGTTCAGACACTGATTTATAACTAGATGTTCACAATTTTCAGGCGCCACACTTAAGAATCCATTCTCATGATTCTAAAGAGCCTCAAGAGTCTTTTATATTCCCAGTATCTGGTTGCAAACCACTGGGTCAAATTTTACAACCTTCTCTGCAGGAATTTGTGACACAAAGCCAAATTTTCCATCTGAAATACACTGAGCACGGACAAAATCCTATTTTTCAGCTTCTGCAAATGCGTAAATGGACAGGGCATGGGTAAACACATTTAAAAAAAGGAAAAACAAATATTAAAAATGTTTTGCTGAAGTCCAAAAGTGATCAATTATTCATTAGCTGACGCCGCAGCTGTCAGTGTATGAGCCTATACCTCATGAGCATAAGGGAGTTCTTTATTATTATTATTATTACTATTATTATTATTAAAGACAACAGATACTATATTTAAAGGTCCATTTAGATGGAATGACCAGTGTCACAATACAACCGCCAATCGGTAAATTTTTTGTCATAATCCAGTTTGGGGTTTGTCTTTTGCTATCATCTCTCTGGACTGGTCATGCGGGAGTTAAACCCCTCTGCCTCATTTTGGAGCTGGCTGGGCTTTTTAAGTCCTCTGCAGTCTGTTGGCCAGCGTCAGAGATAGTTCATGCTTCCAGGCTAGAGCAGCTGACCTGTATACCCTGGTGAACCTTCTGCCTCTGACTTCCCGTATTTGTATTAGACCCGTTCCCTATCCCTGATTTAGTGTTCGTCTGGTTGTTTCCCTACAGTGTATGACTCTGCCTGATTTCTGAACTCCACCTCTTGTTTTCTGTATCTGATACCACATTCCCCGACCGGCTTTGACTTTCTGGCTTGTACCCCGACTTCATCTTACGTCTCACGTTTTGGATACCACGCTCCTGTTTGGCTCTGACTTCTGGCCTGTCTCTGACTATGTGCATTGTTGTCTTCAAAAGGAGATTTGTAGTTAAAATTCTGCGCTGCCGCTAAGATGAATTTCAGGAGAGTAAAGTTGATTCACAGTGGTTTTATTCAATATGTGCATTGTTGTTACTTCTGGTACTTCTGCTCCTGACAAGTTCTGACTCAGCTCATCAGACCACTCTTTTGTTACCTGTGACACCTGTGCGGCTGCTCAGTGTTGCTGCGCTGTGAGTGTGCGGTCTCTCTTCCCTCACCAGCACCCCTGGTGGAGGTTGCACTACACTGCACTGCAGCCGCATCACACTTTTACAGATTGGCGGTCATTTGAATGCCTGTTTACACAGCCAAACCAAAGCAAACATTGTGCACTGAGTGATTTGTACTAGATTGCTCGGTGCGCATAGGCGGTCATGGTTCTAGGCAGTGTGAGTCTCTTTTACACAAAACAGAGCACAGCCGAAGATCTTTTACATTGTGCAAAAAAGATCATTTCAACCAAGGAATGAGCATTTTGCTCACTCATCTGGTGATTGTTAACCTGTTTACGGTTTTTCTCAATGAGGAGGAGAAGTTCCAGGAGCTACCAGCATAGCAAGATTAGCAGGGTGGTGTGATAGTCAAGGAGAGTGCTGATCCAGCTGGTGAAAAACAGCCATATAGAGGAAGAAGGGGAAGGATCATCTCAGCACTTGCATCCTGATTAAAATGGTAACATTTATTAGATTCAACTAAAAAAATAAAAGGAACCTGACGCGTTTCTTGCTCAGAAAAGTGCCCTTTTGTGAACAGAGATAAAATGCTTGCAAACCCCAGAATATGCGCAATTTTTGTTGCTTATATTTACTATAGAGTCCGCAATTATCTGGATTAGTTTCCTAATGGTTTGTCCAGCATAATGCATTTTACAAATCAAACAGGCAATGCAGTATACCACATATTTAGTGTCACAGTTCATAAAAGAAGCAATAGTATACGGAATGTTTGGAGGAATAGTAAATGTATGTGTTTTGTCCAGGGTGTAACGACATGCATTACATTTTGAGCCAGCACATTTATAGAAGCCCTTTGTTAGGGGTCGAGTTCCCGCCTCTGCACAGGGGGAATCTTGAGCCATCTCCTCTGCGGTCTCCCATTCCTCTCCAGCCACAGTGGAGCCTGCTCAGCGGAGACGTCGGTCCCAGCGTCTGGCTCAGCCTGATACTGTGTGGATAGTTTCTGCTGCTTTCCCAGGCTCAGCCATTGTAGCCAGTACTGGTCAGCGGCGAGCAGACGTCTCTGGGACTAAGTCATGTTTTTTCCCTTTTGAGCATGCCCAGGGTAAGACCTCTCATTGGAGGCCAGGGGTCACATGCTCAGGTACTGCTGCAGCTCCAATTGGTCCTCTAGGAAGGTCCTGAAGTTGCTCTGGTATTGTAGCAGCTTCCATTGGTCCTCTAGGAAGGTCCTGAAGCTGCTGCAGCTATATATGGTTTGTATGGCCGCACGGCCATGCGCTAGTATCACTTCATGTTATGAGCTTGCTAATTGTGGTCGCGCCTGTATGATTGTATTCAGCGACCCGGCTGAAATAAGCCCCTAGAATAACGGCACCTCTGGTGAGGAGTTTGTATGATTGTATTCAGGGACCCAGCTGAAATAAGCCCCCAGAATACCGGCACCTCCGGTGAGGATTTTTTGCGTGCTTCTCTGTGTGCGTGACCACTGACTGCCATCAGCTCAGCAGTTAGATGTGTTCCCCTGTAACGCTAACAGGGCACAGTGTGTTCTTTTCTGTGTGACTCAGTGAAGTAACTGAATTCACTTATACCGCCATCTAGTGCCGTCATTTTCTAGAAGCAGGTTGTCTCCTGCACGGTGAACCCGAGGCTGCAAACGCACCAATTATAACATCAATATTAACTCGGTGTGTTCCGCCAGTCCTCACACCCTTGATGCCTAACCAGTTGGAGAACAAGAGGGTGTCTTCAACATGATGGGAGATAGCATGTTTCCTAAGGTGATACCACTTCTTGCTACTACTCTAAACCCATTTGTGAAGTATTTAAGTACAATTTTCTTGATGTCATGAAATTGTTTACTGAAGGCTGTAGAAAAAGTAAATGGATATTGGTGATCATGATAAATGGATGTTTTTTGGATAATAAACCCGCCCTAGGGTGTTATGACACTTTTGTGAAGGCTTTTATAATGTTAGAGTGACTATAACCCTGAGTGGTTAACCTGTTGCTGATAATAGCGCTTTCCTGACCTTGTGAAATTACATGGGTGACATGGCGAGGGTGAGAACTGCTTGAGAAGAAAATGGTGTTATCATCTGGCACATCTTTACGGTAAAAAGATGTCTCAACCCTGTTGGTTATAGAGTTTCCCTTTAGTATAATATCCAGAAAGGGCAGGTAACAGTAAAACGCAGATTAAGGTAATTGGAATTGATATACGGAAAAAACCCTCAAAAGTATTTATGGGACCCTCCCAAACTAGCAAAACGTCATCCACATATTTCCCAAACTATTTGGTATTTGGCAAAAAAGGATTCTTGTCCATAAAAATATGTTTCTCCTCCCACCAGGACGTATAAAGAGTTGCTAGGGACAGGGAAAACTTAGAGCCCATTGGAGCACCTAGTACCTGGAAAAAAAATTTGCATTGAAACTGAAAAAATTATGCTGAAGGAGGTAATTTAAAGCTGCCAAAATAAATGATTTTAAGAGGACAGAATGTTAGGTCTCAAGTTCCCGCCGCTGCACAGCGGGAATATGCACAGGGGGAATATCAGAGCTATTTGACAGGTTGCGGGGAGCGAGGGTATTTACTAACCTAGATCTGCGGGGTGCTTACGACTTGATTCACATCTGTGAGGGAGACTAATGGAAGATGGCATTTAACACCAGGGACGGGCACTATGAATACCTGGTGATGCCCTCTGGGCTCTGTAATGCCCCTGCCATTTTCCAAGACTTTGTGAATATCTTCCAGGATATGCTCTCCACCTCGGTCGTAGTCTATCTGGATGATATTCTCATCTACTCTCCAGATATAGACTCCCACCGGAGAGATGTTTTCAAAGTCTTCGACCTCCTACGGGCAAACTCCCTCTACTCCAAGTTGGAGAAGTGTGTGTTTGAGCAGGAGTCCTTGCCTTTCCTTGGCTATATCATCTCCGCCCAGGGATTGGCTATGGATCCTGCCAAGCTACAGGCTGTGATGGACTAGCAGGGACCCCATTCTCTTAAAGCGGTGCAGCACTTTATGGGGTTCATTAATTACTATCGCCAGTTCATTCCCCACTTCTCAACTTTGGTAGCTCCCTTGGTTGCCCTCACCAAAAAGGGAGCAAATCCCAAATTGTGGTCGGAGGAGGTTTCCAGATCCTTTCTCTCAATCAAGTCACACTTAGCTAGCACTCCCATTTTACATCGCCCCGATGTTGATAAAGCTTTTATTATGGAGGTGGATGCATCTTCCATTGGTGCTGGAGCAGTACTCTTCCAGAAGGATGCTCAAGGTCGGAGGCATCCTTGCTTCTTCTTCTCTAAGATCTTCATACCAGTGGAGAGAAATTATTCCATCGGGGACAGGGAGTTGCTAGCCATGAAGTTGGCTTTCTTGGAGTGGAGACAACTCCTGGAGGGGGCTCGCTTTCCCTTCCAAGTTTTCAATGACCACAAGAATTTGGTCTATATACAGACTGCCCAGTGGCTAAATTCTCGTCAGGCCAGATGGTCCCTGTTCTTCTCCCGATTCCATTTCACCCTCCATTTTCTCTCCAAGGAGAAGAACATTTGTGCTGACACTCTCTCCCACTCCGTAGTGTTATCAGCGGAGGAGGAACTTCGGCTTATTGTCCCTTCTGAGAGTCTGAGGACCGTGGCTCCGGTTTCGCTAGAGTCTGTGCCCCCGGGCAAGACTTTTGTGCCATCGAATTTTGCGACCGGAGGTTCTCTCTTGAGCTCACTCGTCTAGGGAGGGTGGACAGCGAGGAAGTACTGGTGGCCGCATATGGCCCGTGACGTTGGAGACTACTTTCGGGTGTGTGTCTCCTGCGCCAAGAATAAGTCTCCTTGACAATGGCCAGCTGAGTTAGTTTACCCCCTGCTGATGGCAGACAGGCCCTGGGAGGTGGTCAGGATGGACTTTGTGGTGGGCTTACCCAAGTTCCATTGCTGCACCATCATTTGGGTAATCACCGACCATTTTTCTAAAATGGTGCACTTGGTGCCTCTTCCATGGCTACCTTCTGCACGGGCCTTGGCAGCATTGTTTATTAAACACATTTTCCGCCTACGCGGTATGCCGGACAAAATTGTCAGTGACCAGTCCCCAGTTTGCGTCTCGGTTCTGGAGAGAGCTCTGTCATCAACTCAGCATCGAGCTGAATCTCAGCGTACCGTCCCGAGACGAATGGGTTGGTAGAGATGGCCAACCAGACCTTGGTCACATATCTGCACTGCAACATTTTGTTTCTGCTAGGCAGGATGACTGGGCATCCTTCCTACCATTGGCGGAGTTTGCGCTAAACAACGCTGTAGCCGGCTCCACTGGACAGACCCCATTCCTCCTTAACTACGGCCAGCATCCGCGGGTTCTTGTGCCTATGCTCATGTCTTCTGCCGATACCAGGGTGGCAGACTGGGCTGTGAAGGCATGGGACATTTGGGACCACACTCAGAATGCCATCCGGGCTTCCAAGGTGAGAATGAGGTCCTCCGCTGATGCACATCGGCGCCCCACTCCTACGTTTGCTCCTGGCGACTTAGTATGGCTCTTCGCCTATAACATCAGGCTGTGAGTTAAGTCCACTAGTTTGCACCTTGCTACTTGTGTCCCTTCAAGGTCCTGGAACAGGTTAACCCTGTGGTCTACTGTCTGGCCCTTCCTCCACGCCTAGGTATCACCGACACAATTCAGGCGTCTCATTTTAAGCCCGTTCACATGTCCCAGTTTTTTTAGTCTTCTGCTGGGACATCGGGTTCATCTATGTATGATTTTGAGGTGAACACTATCTTTGGGTGTAAGGTGGTACGTCACAAAAAATTTTATTTGGTGTATTGGAAGGACTATGGCCCAGAGGACAGGTCCTGGGAGCCTGCTGAGCACCTTCGGGCTCTGCAACTCATTGCTCCTTTCAAGCGTAGCGAGGCCCAAGGAGGGGGGCCCTAGGAGGGGAGTAATGTTAGGTGTCGAGTTCCCGTCGCTGCACAGGGGGAATCTTGAGCCACCTCCACTGCGGTCTCCCATTCTTCTTCAGCCGCAGTGGAGCCTGTTCAGCAGAGATGTCGGTCCCATCGTCTGGCTCAGTCAGATACTGTGCGCTTGGTTACTGCTGATCTTCCAGGCCCAGCCATTGTAACCAGCACTGTTCAGTGGCGAGCAGACGCTCCTGGGACTAAGTCCTGCTTTTCCTCTACTGAGCATGCCCAAGGGATGACCTCTCATTGGAGGTCTGGGGTCACATGCTCAGGTCCTGAAGCAGTTCCTATTGGACCACTAGGAAGGTCCTGGAGAGCTTTCTCTATAAAAGGTTTGCATGGCCGCATGGCCATGCTCTAGTATCAGCTTATGTTGTTGTGTGTTTGAGCTTAGCTACTTTGTGGTCTGTGTCTGCATGTGCTCAGGATCGTCTGTATAGCCACTAGAATTCCGGCACCTCCGGAGTTTGTGTGTGTGAATTTAGGGCTGGCGTATAGCCACTAGAATTCCGGCACCTCCGGAGAGGAGTTGTTTGTGTGCTGCTGCTGACGGTATGACCACTGTATGCTACCTGCTCTGTTAGTCAGCTGTGATCCTCTGTGAGTTTAACAGAGCACAGCGTTACAGTTAATCCCGGCGACTCTAGGAAGCAACAGAGTTCGCTCCCATACAGACCGGGTGACGGAATCTGTGTCTATTCAGGAGTAGTACCACCATATAGTGCCACCCTTTACTAGCAGCAGGTTGCACTCCTGCACGGTGGACCCCAGGCTGCGAACGCACCTATACTATTTCCATATTTACTCGGTGCGTTCCGCCAGCCCTAACCCAAAATAGGCACTACAGCTGTCCAGTTGATATTTAATAGCCGTAAGGGCCAGAGGATGAGGAATGGTAGAATAAAGGTTAATGACGTCACTGGTTACAAAAGATAGATTATCATGCCATTCAAATGTGGTAAAAGCCTGGAGAACCGTGGTGGTGTCTTTTAAGTTATCCGGAGTCCTGCCTATGCCCGAGATGATGGTGCGTAGAAGGGAAGGGAAGACATCCTTGTGAGTTTTAGGGAGCCCATGAAAAATGGGGAGAATCGAGAAGTCCAGTATTAGCCACCTATGGAGATTAAAAGTAATGACACCAGAGCGTATGCCTTCTTATAGCAAGTTGGATAAAGTGCATTTAAAACTGGTTGTTGGATCAGTAGTTAGAGATTTATAAGTAGATGTATCAGCAAGAATGTTGTTAACCAATTGTATGTAAAGTGAAGTATCAAAGATCATGACACAACCGCCCTTTTCGGATTGACAGACTGTGAGACCTAAGTTAGCCTGTAGATCTCTAACAGCTGGAGATTCTGTTCTGGTGAAATTGTTATAAGTGTTAGACAATCCCCTGCATTGGTGTAATTCTTTGAGATCATGTTCGGTTAAAGACTGAAATAGATCTAAACGGGGAACCCTGGACTGTAAAGGATAATATGTTGGATTATTGGGAGTGACCCTTATGTCTTTGTCACTGATGGAGGATTCACAATTGGGAGGACCCTGAAGGGACTGTAGTGTTGAGATGGCTGCCTGTTCCATTGGAGTAAAATTAGAAATATCACAGGGTCCAGTAATGTTCTTTGTACAGGCATATTTGTTTGATCATCCTGGAAAAAATATTTTTTCACCGTAATAAGCCAGGTAAATTTATTGACATCTCTAATGGTGTGAAATAAACTGAAATTGGTGTTGGGGACAAAATTGAGACTTTTAGCCAAAACATCTATTTGGGTGTACGAAAGTCCTTACGGCTATTAAATATCATCTGAACAGCTACAGTACCTATTTGGTCCTCTTAAAATCATTTATTTTGGCAGCTTTAAATTACCTCCTTCAATATATTTTTTTCAGTTTCAATGATAAAGAATTGATTAGGAGCATCTAACTGGACCGTAGGAGCCAGAACTCTTAATGATTGGTAGGGGATCAAATACTGATTTCTCACTGCAAAATGCAAATAAATTTATTTAATTTATACAATGTGATTTTCTGGATTTCATTTTTGATATTCTATCTCTCAATGTTAAAATTAACCCACCCTTAAAATTAGAGACTTTTCATGTCTATACATATGGAGTGGGGGAAATACTTATTTCCCCCACTGTATATATATGTACCTAAACTTATGGCTGGTTTTATATTCACATCTTTTTTATATATACTGTGGTGATGCCTAGGCTGTTTGCAACCTATTGTAGTACTGTGACAGCTGTACTGGATTTGTGCTTGTAACCTGCCATAACTACAGTCCAACATCATTATTTTTTTAAAGATCCAATAACAAAAAAAAAGAATAATGTTCTCACAGCTATTCAGATGTACTGTGAAATCAATCAGAATTTTTGACCTTCAAATGACAAGGTGTAAAGATCACCAATCCCAGAGATACTAGCGGAAAAATCCTGCAGCGTGTATATTAATGACCTGAGAGGTCCAACTGCCAGGAATAACAGAAACCAGGACTTGGAGCTTTATTACAGTAGAAGATATGCACCGTTTATGTACAGCAATAAATGAATTGCACCGTGATATCATCCTATATTTCTTTAACTGTAAAATATCACAATTGCAAAATCATAAAAAAGAAAGATTGCCTTGAATCATGGCCAACTTTAGACAAAGTAGAACATATACAATAAACTTGTGTAAACATGCCGGCAATCACTTGATGAATAAGTAAAACACCCATTCATCGGGTAATTGGATCATTCATACTGGCATTAAAATAATCGCTATCGGCCACACACCAACATATGTGTGAAAAGGCGAAATGCTGGTGAAAACCTTGACTTTCTTTCACATAGAATGAGGGTATTAACTAACATAAAATTCTGGTCGGCAGATCAGCGGCTGTTTAATGGCCTCAGTTAGGAGCTATAAATGCATCTTAACAGGTAATGATTATATACATACATAAATGAATATACAGTACAGACCAAAAGTTTGGACATACCTCATTTAAAGATTTTTCTGTATTTTCATGACTATGAAAATTGTAAATTCACACTGAAGGCATCAAAACTATGAATTAACACATGTGGAATTATATACTTAACAAAAAAGTGTGAAACAACTGAAATTATGTCTTATATTCTAGGTTCTTCAAAGTAGCCACCTTTTGCTTTGATGACCGCTTTGCACACTCTTGGCATTTTCTTGATAAGCTTCAAGAGGTAGTCACCGGGAATGGTCTTCCAACAATCTTGAAGGAGTTCCCAGAGATGCTTAGCACTTGTTGGCCCTTTGGCCTTCACTCTGCGGTCCAGCTCACCCCAAACCATCTCGATTGGGTTTAGGTCTGGTGACTGTGGAGGCCAAGTCATCTGGCGTAGCACCCCATCACTCTCCTTCTTGGTCAAATAGCCCTTACACAGCCTAGAGGTGTGTTTGGGGTTATTGTCCTGTTGAAAAATAAATGATGGTCAAACTAAACGCAAATCGGATGAAATAGCATGCCACTGAAAGATGCTGTGGTAGCCATGCTGGTTCAGTATGCCTTCAATTTTGAATAAATCCCCAACATTGTCCCCAGCAAAGCACCCCCACACCATCACACCTCCTCCATGCTTCACGGTAGGAACCAGGCATGTAGAGTCCATCCATTCACCTTTTCTGCATCGTAAAAAGACACTGTGGTTGGAACCAAATATCTAAAATTTGGACTCATCAGACCAAAGAACAGATTTCCACTGGCCTAATGTCCATTCCTTGTGTTCTTTAGCCAAAACAAGTCTCTTCTGCTTGTTGCCTGTCCTTAGCAGTGGTTTCCTAGCAGCTTTTTACCATGAAGGCCTGCTGCACAAAGTCTCCTCTTAACAGTTGTTGTAGAGATGTGTCTGCTGCTAGAACTCTGTGTGGCATTGACCTGGTCTCTAATCTGGGCTGCTGTTAACCTGCGATTTCTGAGGCTGGTGACTCGGATAAACTTATCCTCAGAAGCAGAGGTGACTCTTGGTCTTCCTTTCCTGGGGTGGTCCTCATGTGAGCCAGTTTCTTTGTAGCACTTGATGGTTTTGCCACTGCACTTGGGGACACGTTCAAAGTTTTCCCAATTTTTCAGACTGACTGACGTTCATTTCTTAAAGTAATGATGGCCACTTGTTTTTCTTTACTTAGCTGCTTTTTTCTTGCCATAATACAAATTCTAATAGTCTATTCAGTAGGACTATCAGCTGTGTATCCACCAGACTTCTGCTCAACACAACTGATCGTCCCAACCCCATTTATAAGGCAAGAAATCCCACTTATTAAACCTGACAGGGCACACCTGTGAAGTGAAAACCATTCCAGGTGACTACCTCTTGAAGCTCATCAAGTGAATGCCAAGAGTGTGCAAAGCAGTCATCAAAGCAAAAGGTGGCTACTTTGAAGAACCCAGAATATAAGACATATTTTCAGCCGTTTTCGCACTTTTTTGTTAATAACTCCACATGTGTTAATTCATAGTTTTGATGCCTTCAGTGTGAATTTACAATTTTCATAGTCATGAAAATACAGAAAAATCTTTAAATGAGAAAGTGTGTCCAAACTTTTGGTCTGTACTGTATATATGTATATACAGTGTGTATAAAAATATATACAGGGTGGGCCATTTATATGGATATACCCGAGTGGGCCATTTATAAAGTTGGATCCAAAATGGCTGACTACAAAATGGCCACCATGGTCACCACCCATCTTGAAAAGTTTTCCCCCTCCCATATACTAATGTGCCACAAGAAGGAAGTTGACATCACCAACCATTCCCATTTTATTTAGGTGTTTCCATATACATGGCCCAACCAGGTGTATCCATATACATGGCCCACCCTGTATTTATGTATATACCGTGTTCAGCATAAATGAGTACACCCCCTTTGAAAGTTAAGATTTTAATTAATATCTTACTGTATACAAGAACAATTTCCAAAATTTTGACACAACTACATTTCATAGAACATTTTTTTAACCCATAACATGAAAGGAAGACTAATATAACTTTTCATTACAAAATCTTCAGTTTTACCCAAATTAGTTGAAACAAAAATGAATACATCCCACATTAAAACAAATATATTCAGTATTTTGTTTGAACTCCTTGATTTTTAAGGACAGCGCCAAGTTTTTTTAGGCATGAAATGAACAAGTTGGCAACATCTATCTTTTTTCATTCTCTAAGAACAACCTCTGTTAGAGCCTGGATGCTGGATGGAAAATGATAACAACTTGTCTCTTCAGAACTGCCCATAGGTATTTGATTGGGTTCAGATCAGGTGACATATTTGGCCACTGAATTACATACAACCTGTTCTTCAGAAATGTAACAGTGGCCTTAGATGTGTGTTTCAGATCATTTTCATGTTGGAAAAGTGCAGGTCTAGCTAATGCTCGGCATGATGGTAGAATCTTCTCTTTCACGATTGAAGCAGTACATCTGTGAATTCATGATACCATAAATGAAATGTATCTCGCTGACTAACACCAGCAGCAATCGTGCAGCCTCACATAAGGACACTCCCACCACCATGTATCACTGTAGGCAGCATGCATTTTTCTTTGTACTTCTCACCTTTGCAACACCATATAGTTTTGAAGTCATCAGTTCCAAAAATAATTATCTTAGTCTCATCATTCCAGAGTATAGAGTCCCAGGAGTCTTCATATATTTCAGCATGGACACTGGCAAATTATAGGCAGGCTTTTTTGTGCATGAGCTTTAGGAGAGGCTTCTTTCATGAACGACACAGGTGCATGCCATTCTTCTGCAGTGTACACTGTATTGGGTCACAGGTAACACTCATCCTGGTTTGGTTTCTACTTCTTTAGCTAACTGCAGTGAACTTGCATGACAATTTTCTTCAACCCTTTTCTCCAGAAGACTTTCTTGTTTAGGTGTTAACTTTAGTGGCCCGTCTGGACATCTCTGTGTGATGCTTGCAGCCTCATGTTTGTTAAATTTTTGTATCACTTTTGCTACAGTATTCTGACTGATATGTAAAGGTTTGCTGACCTTCGTGTAGCCTTCACCTCTCTTGTGTAAAGAAATGACTTTCTTTATCGAGTCTTGTGACATTTCTCTTCTATGTGGTGCCATTGCTGACAGCTTGAAATATGAAGGGGTTTTCTTTTTTGAGTTACGTCTTTTTATAACAAATAATGCTGAATAATTAGAATTACCTTTGGTTAAATTCTTGTTAATTAGAATTTTGCAGTCTGCACCTTAGCTTTGCTCCTAAAGCTTTCATACTCCCAGTATTTTGTAGTTTCGTATCACAATGAAAATGTTAATTCTGAAAGCAAGCATTAGGGTAAGTTCACACTAGGTGCTTTTTCAACCTTCTATTTGTGCTGCAAAACCTGATCTCTTGGCAGGAAAGAAGGTACAGAAAAAATAATGTTTTCCTTGTTTTTTCTTGCGCTTGTTGCTGCGGTTTTGGCGTAGTAGATGTTAAGGACTGGCGGAACGCACCATGTATAGATGGTACGAAACTAGGTGCGTTCGCAGTCCGAGGTCCACCGTGCAGGTAAAAGACCCTGCAGCTAGCAAGACGGACAATATGGCGGTACACTAAAGGATACACGCGTGGGTTAAACCTCACCCAGCGTGAAGAAAGCGATCCTGTTAATCCACAGGACCGCAGTACCGCACTAGTGCGCGAGCAAGTGGTCAGCGGACTTAACCCCAGAAGGGATTGGAGCCCGATTAGACCCTTGCTGGCGTAACACCGCAACTGGGTGTGTAGAGAACCTTAAGAAGTATAAGTGCACAAGAGTGCGAGCGATGCCGCACTAACGGACGCCACTAACCACCCAGACTCGGGTATGGAAAGCGCAAGGCAGGCGCATGGCGCCGTACTGGCAGGCACAGCTACAGGACGCTGAGATGTGTGTCTAGTGCTGTAGGCTAAGTCGGGCGCTAGGTAGCAGCCATACACCTTCCGCGAACAGACATTCAATAGGGAAGGGGTTTCCAAGGACGACTTGCACTCACAACATACACACATCAACAATTGTTAGACAATACTAGCGCATGGCCGTGCGGTCATGCGCAGTTTATATAGGAGCAGCACAGGAAGTGGCCACAGCACTTTTGCCCTTCTAGGACCTGCAAAGAGGACCAATGGAATGTGCTGCAGAGCCTGAGCACATGACCCTCGATCTCCAACGGGAGACCTTACGCTGGGCATGCTCAGTACATGCAGACAAGGACTTAGTCCCAGAGAAGTCCGCTCGCTGCTGACCAGTACTGACTTTAATGGCAGAGACTGGAGAAGCAGCACTAACTCTCTGAACAGAGTGAGAATGAGCAAGACGCTGGGACCGACGTCCTTGCTGAGCAGGCTCCACTGCGGCTGGACAAGAATGGGAGACCGCAGCGGAAGTGGCTCGAGATTCCCCCAGTGCAGAAGCGGGAACTCGACCCCTAACATTACCCCCCCTCCTAGGGCCCCCCCCTCCTTGGGCCTCGCTACGTTCAAAGGCAGCAATGAGCTGCGGAGCCCGAATGTGCTCCACAGGCTCCCAGGTTCTATCCTCTGGACCATGACCCTTCCAATCCACCAAAAAAAATTTTTTGCCACGTACCACCTTGCTTCCCACAATAGCATTCACCTCAAATTCATCCGTGGATGAACCCGATGTCCCAGCAGATGACTCAGAAAACCGAGACAAACGAACGGGCTTTAAGAGGGAAACGTGAAAGGTATCGGTGATACCAAGGCGTGGAGGAATGGCCAAACGGTAAACCACAGGGTTGACCTGTTCCAGAACTTTAAATGGGCCAATGTAGCGAGGAGCAAACTTAGTGGACTCAACTCGCAGCCTGATGTTACGGGCGGAGAGCCACACTAAGTCGCCGGGAGCAAAGACCGGAGCGGGGCGCCGGTGTGTATCAGCCGAAACCCTCATTCTCTCCTTGGAGGCCCGGATAGCATCCTGTGTGCGGTCCCAGATGTCACGTGCCTCCACCGCCCAGTCTGCCACCCTAGAATCGGTGGAGGACACGGGCATGGGCACAGGGACACGCGGATGCTGGCCGTAATTAAGGAGAAAAGGAGTTTGACCAGTGGAATCGGCTACGGCGTTGTTCAGGGCAAATTCCGCCCAAGGTAGCAAAGATGCCCAGTCATTCTGCCTAGCAGAGACGAAATGTCGCAAATATGTCACCAGAGTCTGGTTGGTTCTCTCCACCAACCCATTCGTCTCGGGATGGTAAGCAGAGGAGAGGTTTAACTCTATGCTGAGTAAACGGCAGAGCTCTCTCCAAAACCGAGATGCGAACTGGGGACCCCGATCGCTGACAATTTTATCAGGCATACCATGCAAACGGAAAACGTGTATAACGAACAACACCGCCAAGGCCCGTGCTGAGGGTAACCGAGGAAGCGGCACCAAATGCACCATCTTAGAGAAATGGTCAGTGACAACCCAAATAATGGAGCAGCCACGCGACTTGGGTAGACCCACCACAAAGTCCATTCCGACCATCTCCCAGGGCCTGTCTGCCACCGGTAGAGGGTAAAGCAACCCAGCAGGCCGTTGCCGAGGAGACCGATTCTGGGCGCAAGAAACGCACGCCTGAATGTAGTCCCTGACATCTCGGGCCATATGCGGCCACCAGTATGTTCTCGCCAAAAGCTCTGATGTCCTCTTGGTCCCAAAATGCCCCCCCACTCTGGAGGAGTGAGCCCAAGAGAGAACCTCCGGTCGCAAGTTAGCTGGCACGAAAGTCTTGCCCGGGGGCACAGACTCTAGCGAAACCGGAGCTACAGTTCTCAGGCTCTCAGAAGGGACAATAAGCCGAGGCTCCTCCTCCTCCTCCTCAGATGACACTACGGAGCGGGAGAGAGCGTCGGCACGAACGTTCTTCTCCCCGGAGAGAAAATGGAGAGTAAAATGGAACCGGGAGAAGAACAGGGACCATCTAGCCTGGCGAGAATTCAGCCGCTGGGCCGTCTGTATATACACCAAGTTCTTGTGGTCAGTGAAGACTTGGAAGGGAAAGCGAGCTCCCTCCAAGAGGTGTCTCCACTCTGAAAAAGCCAACTTCATAGCTAGCAACTCCCTGTCCCCGATGGAATAATTCCTCTCCGCTGGTGTGAAGGTCTTGGAGAAGAAGAAGCAAGGATGCTTCCGACCTTGAGCATCCTTTTGGAAAAGGACTGCTCCAGCACCAACGGATGAGGCATCCACCTCCAAGATGAATGGTTTATCTACATCGGGGCGATGTAGGATGGGAGCGCTAGCGAAGTGTGACTTAATCGAGAGAAAGGCCTTGGAGACCTCCTCTGACCACAACTTGGGATTTGCTCCCTTCTTGGTGAGGGCGACCAAGGGAGCTACCAAAGTTGAGAAGTGTGGAATGAACTGGCGATAATAATTAATGAACCCCATAAAGCGCTGCACCGCTTTAAGAGAATGGGGTTCCTGCCAGTCCATTACAGCCTGTAGCTTGGCAGGATCCATAGCCAAACCCTGGGCAGAAATGATATATCCAAGGAAAGGCAAGGACTCCTGCTCAAACACACACTTCTCCAACTTAGCGTAGAGGGAGTTTGCCCGTAAGAGGTCGAAGACTTTGCGAACATCTCTCCGATGGGAGTCTATATCTGGAGAGTAGATGAGAATGTCATCCAGATAGACTACGACCGAGGTGGTGAGCATATCCCGAAAGATGTCGTTCACAAAGTCTTGGAAAACGGCTGGGGCATTACAGAGCCCAAAGGGCATCACTAGATATTCATAGTGCCCATCCCTGGTGTTAAAAGCCGTCTTCCATTCATCCCCCTCACGGATGCGAATCAGGTTGTAAGCACCCCGCAGATCTAACTTTGTAAATACCTTTGCTCCCCGTAGCCTATCAAAGAGCTCAGATATCAGGGGTAATGGGTACTTGTTCTTAACGGTAATTGCGTTAAGACCCCTGTAGTCTATGCATGGACGTAAGTCTCCAGTCTTCTTCTGTACGAAGAAGAACCCAGCCCCTGCCGGTGACACTGACTTCCTAATGAATCCTCTTGCCAGATTCTCCTGAATATACTGGGACATTGCCTCCGTCTCCGGGAGAGATAACGGGTAGACTCGACCCCGGGGAGGCTCAGCACCAGGCAAGAGGTCAATAGGACAGTCATAGGGGCGGTGAGGCGGAAGGGTCTCCGCAGCTCTTTTGGAGAACACGTCTGCATGGGACCAATAGTGCTTGGGGAGAGAGGAAAGATCTGCGGGTACCTGTGTAGTAGCAACCTGAACGCACTCCCTCTGACATCTACCCTCACAGGATTTACTCCATCCCAAAATTCTCCCAGAGGACCACTCAATATGAGGAGAATGGTAGCGAAGCCATGGCATCCCCAACAGGACCTCATCAATTCCCTCAGGAATGACTAATAGGGAGATTATCTCCTGATGTGATGGAGACACAGATAGGGTGAAAGGGATGGTTTGGTGGGTAATCTGTGAAGGTAGTGTTGACCCATTTACCACTCGAACGGTCACTGGCTGGGCGAGCATCACCAAGGGTATTGCGTGACGCTGGGCAAAGGCGGAGGACATAAAGTTACCCTCTGCCCCAGAGTCCAAGCATAGCTCGACCGTGAGAGTGGATGGGCCTATGGTAATTGTCCCCTTGAAGGACAACTTTGAGGCAAACGTCGCCGTGTCTAGTGTACCTCCTCCAACTGCCACTAGACGCTGACGTTTCCCCGACCGCTGAGGACTCTTGGAGGCAAGACGTCCTGACTGCTGGCAAACATGACGAACCTTATGTGCACGAGCGGACTGAGACTTGGATCCCGCTCGTGTCACCTCCAAGGTCTCATGTGACTCAGATGCCTGGACTGGAGATTTCAAAGGTTTGGCGAAGGTAGGAGCCAGCCGAAACCTCTGCCTACACTGGGCTCGTTCCAACCTCCGCTCGTTAAAACGGAGGTCTATACGAGTAGAAATAGATATTAACTCCTCCAGTGTGGCAGGAATCTCCCTAGTGGCCAGAGCGTCCTTAACATGGTCAGCCAGGCCCCTCCAGAATATGGGGATAAGGGCTTTATCCGACCACTCCAGCTCGGAAGCTAAAGTACGGAATCGGACGGAAAAATGGCTGACCAAGGACTCACCCTGAGTTAATGCCAGTAGTTGGAGCGCTGTATCATGGGTGAGTTGAGGTCCTAGAAAGACCTTTTTCAGCGTGCCCAGAAACAACGGAGCACTCTGCACCACATGATCATCACGCTCCCACAGCGGCGTAGCCCACTCCAACGCCCTGTCCGACAACAGCGAGACAATAAATCCCACCTTAGCCCGTTCTGTAGGAAAACGTGCAGCCAGGAGCTCGAGGTGGATAGAGCACTGACTCACGAATCCCCTACAAGTTTTGCAATCTCCAGAAAATTTTTCTGGCAACGGGAGGCGGGATAATGTCGGAACAGGGGTGGCAGTGGACAAGGTTGCTGCCGCCACGCCAGCAGCCTTTACAGCAACTGCGGTAACATCCACAGCTGAGGTTGAGTTCTCGAGAACCTTCAACCTACCCTCCAACTGCTGGATATACCGCAAAGATTGCTGAATGTCCGCCATACTAGCCAGACCTTGGCGCTAGTATTATGTTAAGGACTGGCGGAACGCACCATGTATAGATGGTACGAAACTAGGTGCGTTCGCAGTCCGAGGTCCACCGTGCAGGTAAAAGATCCTGCAGCTAGCAAGACGGACAATATGGCGGTACACTAAAGGATACACGCGTGGGTTAAACCTCACCCAGCGTGAAGAAAGCGATCCTGTTAATCCACAGGACCGCAGTACCGCACTAGTGCGCGAGCAAGTGGTCAGCGGACTTAACCCCAGAAGGGATTGGAGCCCGATTAGACCCTTGCTGGCGTAACACCGCAACTGGGTGTGTAGAGAACCTTAAGAAGTATAAGTGCACAAGAGTGCGAGCGATGCCGCACTAACGGACGCCACTAACCACCCAGACTCGGGTATGGAAAGCGCAAGGCAGGCGCACGGCGCCGTACTGGCAGGCACAGCTACAGGACGCTGAGATGTGTGTCTAGTGCTGTAGGCTAAGTCGGGCGCTAGGTAGCAGCCATACACCTTCCGCGAACAGACATTCAATAGGGAAGGGGTTTCCAAGGACGACTTGCACTCACAACATACACACATCAACAATTGTTAGACAATACTAGCGCATGGCCGTGCGGTCATGCGCAGTTTATATAGGAGCAGCACAGGAAGTGGCCACAGCACTTTTGCCCTTCTAGGACCTGCAAAGAGGACCAATGGAATGTGCTGCAGAGCCTGAGCACATGACCCTCGATCTCCAACGGGAGACCTTACGCTGGGCATGCTCAGTACATGCAGACAAGGACTTAGTCCCAGAGAAGTCCGCTCGCTGCTGACCAGTACTGACTTTAATGGCAGAGACTGGAGAAGCAGCACTAACTCTCTGAACAGAGTGAGAATGAGCAAGACGCTGGGACCGACGTCCTTGCTGAGCAGGCTCCACTGCGGCTGGACAAGAATGGGAGACCGCAGCGGAAGTGGCTCGAGATTCCCCCAGTGCAGAAGCGGGAACTCGACCCCTAACAGTAGATTTGTCTCTTTTGCTTGCTGATAAAGTTTAGTGTTGAAAAAAGTCCTATTCTACAGAATCAGATTTTGGCACAAAAAAATGCAGCAAAACCTGATACCTGAATTTTTTTCAACGTTTTTTCACCACTCATTCATTTCAATGGATGAAAAAATGCTGAAAACACACACCACAAAATGCTGAAAGAAGTGACATGCTCCATTGTGCAAAAAAACCATGCACAAAAGCACAAAATCCTGATGACAAAAAAAGCAAGGGTTGTGAATGAGATTTCTGAAATCTCATAGACCTTGCTGGTATTATAAAACGCAGCTAAAAATTTTCATTAAAAAAAGATAAAAAAAACGTAAAAAATGCCTAGTGCGATCTTAGCCTAAAGCTTTTCTGACAAATCTGTTAGGGTGTACTCATTTATGCTGAGCGTGCACTGTATGTGGATATACACAAAGTGTTATATATGATTATTATACATAACCAATAACTAGCTTAATCTAAAAACAATGGTTGAGACTAAAGAATCTTTATTCACTTTATTTGGTATTCTAAGATATACAAGTCTTTTTGTTACAAGGTTGAACCCTTGATCGACCTAGGTCTTTTTTTCAATCTATGTAACTATTTTAGATATATGCAAACATTGAGGATTTGATGCTTTATCTGAAATAATTCTGTTTTAATACCTAACACTGCATTTCACACAAAAAAATTAGATTTACCTGATGGATCGAAGGCCACCTGATTTCCAGGGTGAGGTCCTGCATCAATTGATAACATGGCTGATACCTTCCGCACATCCCAAAGCTTCATAATACCATAGGAATCACAGGATGCAATTGTGTCTCCCTAAGAAAAAAAGAGGAAATTGTTACAAACCACAGATTTCAGTAAACTACTGACAGAGATGATGTAGAAGCCTGAGAACAAGCCGCAGCTGTCACATTTGTATTTTTATCAGTGGAATTCTACATTTTGGTTAATGAGTCGTAAAACGTAACTTTTTATGGAGTATAAATTAAACATATTAATCTCTGTCACATGAGTGATCTAATATAGCAGTTTTCAAAGAGAATGATTGGTAGTAAATAGTATTGTAAATTTCATGATGCAAAATACAAATAAGAAATTAGAAAAATTTAGAAAGGTGCCAACAAAAGCCTAGAATGTTATTTTTTCTCCACTTTTTATCATACAAATTAGTAATCCCTCATGCACACCACCGTACTTCAGCTATGTACAAGTTGTAAAAAGCTGTAACATGGCACCCGCACCAGTCTATTGGCCCATATCTTACATTAGTATGCTGCCAATTTCACAGAGGCATACACATACACAAGGGGGTATTCTGCCAGATCCATACAGAATCCAAGAGAAACAAATTGTGTCATGTTAAATTGGATGGCGATTTAGGAAAATATTCTAATCTAAAAGCATTGTGCTCTATAATAGCGTGAATGGCAAAAAAAGCCTAAGGGCTCATACGCATGAGCGTGAATAAAACCGGTCCGATGTTGTTCCTGAAATGTAGAACAAGTGTCATGCGAGTACAATGCAATTTTTCTCATCTAGCAACCATATGACATGCATATGAAATCCGTATGCAATGCGATTTTAACATTAGCTTTTACATAGAGTAATTCTCTATGTCATTTAAAGATAGTTTTCAAAGTACCGTATTTATTCTTCAATACATACAGCTCTGGCAAAAATTAAGAGACCACCACATCAAAACCCTGTCATGGCCAGCTCAATCTCCAGAGCTGAACCCCATTGAAAACCTCTGGAATGTAATCAGGAGGATGATGGATAGTCACAAGCCATCAAACAAAGAAGAACTGCTTACATTTTTGCGCCAGAAGCAGTGTGAAAGACTGGTGGAAAGCATGCCAAGACGCATGAAAGCTGTGATTAAAAATCATGGTTATTCCACAAAATATTGATTTCTGACCTCTTCCTGAGTTAAAACATTAGTATTGCTGTTTCTAAATGATTATTAACTTGTTTTCTTTGCATTGTTTGAGGTGTGAAAGCACTGCGTTTTTTTTTTATTTTAATCATTTCTCCTTTTCAGAAAAAAATACAAAATCTATTGCTTGGAAATTTAGAGTCATGTTGTCAGAAGTTTATAGAATAAAAGAACAATTTACATTTTACTCAAAAATATACCTATAAAGAGAAAAATCTGACAACCTGAACATTTTGCAGTGGTCTCTTAATTTTTGCCGGAGCTGTACATAGATTAGATAGATAGATAGATAGATAGATATAGGCACAAATATGTGAGTGACATATATAATAGGTAAAGTCCTTGTGTAGCTTACTGTACATGTATTTAATTAATAAATCAATTAATTACTGAAAAAATGGAGTGGTATCCCCCCAAAATTTTGTTAACCAGCAGAGCGAAAGTGGACAGCTGGGGGCAGATGTTTATAGCCTGGTAAGAGGGCAATAAACATGGAGCTTCCCAGGCTATTAATATCAGCTCATAGCTGTATACTTAGCCTTTACTGGTTATTTAATTGGTCAAAACCAAAGAAATGCCTTCACAAAAAGACCAATAAATAAAAAAATCCAATTCCTCTAACGATAAGGTCTTTAAGATCACCCATACTATCACTTGCACCACCAAGGCAGTCATCTACCACGCCACGTGCCCATGTGGCCTTATATATGTGGGGATGACATCACGAGAATTTCGCTGTAGGATACGCGTACATGTCCTTGACATTGGGAATGCATCCAGTGAGGATGATGTTCATAAGGTAAAACCAATAGCACGCCACTTTAAGATCTACCACAAGTGCGACCCTACTGGTCTGTCAATCCGAGGTATCGATCGGGTTTTTATTGGCCCTCGTGGAGGTAATTGGAAGAGGCTTTTGGCACAAAAAGAAACCAAGTGGATACATAGATTGAATACAACTGTACCCCTAGGTCTCAACGACTACAATAGTTTTGTGCCTTTTCTACCTGTTTGAAATATAGTATTTATCTAGTCACCTTGTAGTTTTCTTGTGCTGCTTTTTTCTGGCTGTATTTTTAATCTGGCAGTTTTTAATTAAAATTTATATTTTGTGGCGTTTTTATTTATTTCATTTTTCTTTTTTCTTTTTTAGGTGTCATGACCTGGATCAATACACTGTTTTTATTCGTCTGGTTAGGTGTCTCTACTTCCCTCCCTATCCTTTTGGACATATCATCAATTAGTATCTATGCTTGGAGCCAGCTAATTATTCCCATTGTCCATGGTGGATCATACGTTTTGTTTGTATATGTGTGTTTGACGTTTGTTATGTATTTATATTAGTATTTATAAATCATCCCTTTATATCTATTTTCTTGTTGGTATCAGTGCTGTGTTTGTGATTTTCTTCATGTACGTTTTTATATAGTATAGTGTATGTGTATGTAATCGTTTATGTTTTCGTTCACATTTTGCACTTTATCATTTGCGCTTTTGCACTGCTATTTTATTTGCACCTTAATGCTGCTCGATGGTCACGTCACTTAGTTGGCGTTGCTATTATTGTTTTCTACGCCCATTAGGGTTTTGCTTGCTACAAGTATGGTATTCTACTAATTAATGTTACTTTTATATAGTTAAGCACATGTGTTGTAGCCTTAGTGTTACGTACCCTTAAGTGTATCTTTCTTAAATTGGCGCATTCATTATTCTTCACATATTTACGTTCCCTGTATCACTTTGGTGTTTTTATGGTATATGTGCCTACATTGTTCCTTGAATACTGTTTTTTAGTGCCGCTTTGCTATTTCCATGAGTTTTCTTTATGCACGTATGCACTTTGGCAGTCTTGGCCATCCACTAGTTTTCTCATTCTTATGCGCATGCGTCGCTTATGCGCTTATTTCGTACCTTTGTGTAGTATTGCGCTGTTGGTTTCTATGGTACCGTTGCGTTCGCACTAATACTGCATACATTCCTTTCCTTCTGACAGAATGGCTTATTTATTTTAGTGCGCATGCGCCGCCTACGCTCCTCTCGTACCATTGGGCTTTATCGCGTTGTTGTTTGCTAGGACATTATTGCGCACGCTCCCAGCTCTTAAAGATGTCCATTGTCTGTTTCACTAGTGTCTGGTATTTATTTATCCGTTTTTGTCCTGGCGCCCATTTCCTCATTATATGTACTTTCATTCTTCATTTGTGTCACTGCCGTCATGGTAATGGCTCTTCAGCCGTAATGCGCATGCGCAAGGTACGTCATCTCCGGCCATTTTTACTTTCACTTTTGCACTGCCGTCTCCAACAAGCATCCGGTCTCCTTAGGACTCTAACACAGGTGATATCGCTATGTGTGTCTCACTTCCCTGATCTGATTGGTCATGACCACTATTTAATCCCATCCTGGCCAGTACCCAACCACCCCTGGACGAAGCATTTCCTTGCGAAACGCGCGTCGGGTGTGGTGGGTCCCCCGGTTCCTCCTCCTGGTAATTATATCCTTACTTCTGCAGTATGGCATATATGTATTGTTAGGCTGCCTTATTTATGTCTTATATGCTATAGCATTATCTTGCAAGCAGTTGTCTATGTACATGCTATTTACACTTGTAATAGAGGTAGTACTTTTTCATATATGTACTATTGAAGCACATGGATGTATCACTCATGAGTTAATTTACCGCAGCCACTGCTATACTGTTTCTTTGTGAGGTTGGGCTATATGTGTGGATCCCACTGTGTTCTTTCCTGCATCAGTGGTTACTGTCCCAATACCTGTATATTGTTTTTATGTGTTTTTTTATGTATTGTTCAATAAAGATTACACTTTTTTTATTTATTGGTCTTTTTGTGAAGACGTTTCTTTGGTTTTGATCATATATTTTCCTTCATGACCCCTTGTTCTAGGGATATATTTTTTCGGTGTTTCTTGTATGTTTTTCTTTGTATTTTCAGAGTTTAACTATATTCCAATCCACTATGGATTTTAGAAGCAGAGATGCTTCTTGTACTATTCATGCTCAGAGCGTGTTTGGTGATAGTGGTCCACTGGTGCAGGAACCAGTCCAGAAAATGGCACTTAAGAGAACTTTCAAGAATCTACTCAATCGTCGTACTAGATTATGGTGGAACAAAGTATCATTGGAAAACTATATTTCTAAAAGCCTTATTCCCAGAGGTCTACGTGTTCAGATCTTCCCATCATTTCCGGTTAATGACATTTCTATGCGGGCAAGATGGGAGTCAGCATGTCACTCTTGCTCTTCCACCTTTATGAATATTTTAATTGACATAAACACCAAGTCTATCACGGAGTTGGGCTGTGAGATCGATGAAATTTACAAAAAATTACAAACTGAATGTACACCTGAAGAATTTGATAATTTCAAAAAAGAAATGGATGACTTGTGTGATTTATGGGAGAAGGACATTTCTATTTTAAAAAATAAAAATTTTTTACGTGACCAACAAGATAAAGTGGACAATAAAGTGTATAAATGGCATCACACGGACCGCACCAATAAGTCTGGCCCTACACCTGAATCAGCTAGTGTGACTAGTATTAATTCCTCCACGGCTTCAACAGATTCTACAATTGAGCGTCACCAGCGTTTCAATCAGAGACGGAAGGAAGATCGTTTCCGTGGTTACAATACAAGAAGACATGTAAAAAATCTGGACATGGATCATGAGGACACCCCTCAGAACTCCTCTATGAAGGTAATTAACCTTTCTGGTATCAATTTGTCACCTGCTCAAATTTCCGTACTTAGCAAGGGCCTTACTTTTTCTCCCTCCTCAGCACTTGACCAATTTTCGGTACTAAAAGACTTGCAACTTTTTGCAAGAAGGTTATTTTTTAAGAGGTCATTTTCTCAGGATATTACAGGGGTTTTCTCTTCTACAGAAACCGAGGCGGAAACAATCCAGATATTAGAGGATTTGGTGGAGGAGGCTGACGGATGTATTACAAGGACCTTCCCGAGGCATCTTCTTTCTAGGTCTAAGAAGTTCCCTCAAATCAACTCCGTACCTGTTTTGGATCTTTTTATACGATCGGTCATGAAAGAGGTGAGAAAGATCCCAGAGACAATCGCACGTGATAATCTTACAAATGCGGAACGTGTTGCATTGAAAGAGTTGAAAAACCTCCGTGAGGTGGTTATTAAACCATCTGACAAAGGGGGTAATGTTGTGGTGTGGTCGGTTCCTGCCTACGAGAAAGAAATGATGCGCCAATTAAGGAATACTGTTGTGAGTTCTGTTTTTGGGCTCCCTCTGGTGGTTACTGATGGTACTGGGTGACTTGTCTTTCCTGGGTCTCTGGGTTCCACCTGTTCCATCAGGATATGGGAGTTTCCTATTTAACCTGGCTTTGCTGGCATTTCCTCGCCGGTTATCAATGTATCCAGTGTGTCTTGTTACCTCTGCTCCCTGCTCCTAGAACCTTCTGGTCAAGCTAAGTTTGGATTTTCCTGTTTTGGTGTTTTGCTTTATTTGTTTTTTTTTAGTCCAGCCTGCAGATATGTGATTCTTTGCTGCTGGTTGCTCTAGTGGGCTGAAATTGCTCCTCATGTACCATGAGTTGGCACATGAGTTCAAGTAATTTCAGGATGGTTTTTTGAAGGGTTTTTCGCTGACCGCGCAGTTCACTTTTGTATCCTCTGCTATCTAGCTTTAGCGGGCCTCATTTTGCTGAAACTGTTTTCATACTGCGTATGTGCTTTCCTCTCATTTCACCGTCATTATATGTGGGGGGCTGCTATTTCTGTGGGGTATTTCTCTGGAGGCAAGAGAGGTCTGTGTTTCTTCTAATAGGGGAAGTTAGATCTTCGGCTGGAGCGAGACGTCTAGGATCATCGTAGGCACGTTCCCCGGCTACTTTTATTTGTGTGTTAGGTTCAGGGTCGCGGTCAGCTCAGGTTCCATCGCCCTAGAGCTTGTTTGTATCTGTGCTTGTCCTTTAGTGATCCCCTGCCATTGGGATCATGACAGTATAACTGGCCCACAAAGTGTTAATTGTATTGGCTGAAGTAGGAGGATAAGTAGTCTGAGGAAGTTTTTTTTTTTTTTTTTCCCTCAGAGTTTGCTGCCTAGCCTTATTGCAGCCTGGCTACTTCCTCCTCCTCTTAATCTTTGAATGGCTCTGATCCCAGCTGTTTATCATGGACGTCCAGAGTTTGGCTTCCAGCCTGAATAATCTTGCCGCTAAGGTTCAAAATATACAGGATTTTGTTGTACATACGCCTATGTCTGAACCTAGAATTCCTGTCCCAGAGTTTTTTTCTGGAGATAGATTTCGTTTTCTGAATTTTAGGAACAATTGCAAGTTGTTTCTTTCTTTGAAATCTCGCTCCTCTGGAGACCCTGCTCAGCAAGTCAAGATTATTATATCTTTCCTGCGGGGTGACCCTCAGGATTGGGCATTTGCATTGGCACCAGGGGACTCTGCGTTGCTTAATGCGGATGCGTTTTTTCTGGCATTGGGTTTGCTCTATGAGGAACCTAACCAAGAGATTCAGGCTGAAAAAGCTTTGTTGGCCCTCTCTCAGGGGCAAGATGAAGCAGAAATTTATTGTCAAAAATTTCGGAAGTGGTCGGTGCTTACTCAGTGGAATGAGTGCGCCCTGGCTGCAAAGTTCAGAGATGGCATTTCTGAGGCCATTAAAGATGTTATGGTGGGGTTCCCTGCGCCTACTGGTCTGAATGAGTCTATGACTATGGCTATTCAGATTGATCGGCGTTTACGGGAGCGCAAACCTGTGCATCATTTGGCGGTGTCGTCTGAACCGTCACCTGAGATAATGCAATGTGATAGAATTCAGTCCAGAAGTGAACGGCAAAATTATAGGCGGAAAAAAAGGTTGTGCTTTTATTGTGGTGATTCAGCTCATGTTATATCAGCATGCTCTAAACGCACAAAAAAGGTTGATAAGTCTGTTGCCATTAGTACTTTACAGTCTAAGTTCATTCTGTCTGTGACTCTGATTTGTTCATTATCATCCATTTCCGTCGATGCCTATGTGGATTCAGGCGCCGCCCTGAGTCTTATGGATTGGTCATTTGCCAATCGCTGTGGGTTTAGTCTGGAGCCTCTGGAAGTCCCTATTCCTTTGAAGGGAATTGACTCTACACCTTTGGCTATGAATAAACCTCAGTACTGGACACAAGTGACCATGCGTATGACTCCTGTTCATCAGGAGGTGATTCGCTTCCTGGTACTGTATAATTTGCATGATGTCCTTTTGCTTGGTCTGCCATGGTTACAAACTCATAATCCAGTCCTTGACTGGAAATCGATGTCTGTGTTAAGCTGGGGTTGTAAGGGGGTTCATGATGATGCACCTCCGATTTCTATCGCTTCATCTACTCCTTCTGAGATTCCTGTGTTTTTGTCTGACTATCGGGATGTTTTTGAGGAGCCTAAGCTCAGTTCGCTTCCTCCTCACAGGGATTGCGATTGTGCTATAAATTTAATTCCAGGCAGTAAATTTCCTAAAGGTCGTTTGTTCAATCTGTCAGTGCCAGAGCATACTGCTATGCGGGATTATGTTAAGGAGTCCTTGGAAAAGGGACATATCCGTCCATCTTTGTCCCCTTTGGGAGCAGGTTTTTTTTTCGTGGCCAAAAAAGATGGTTCCTTGAGGCCTTGTATAGATTATCGTCTTTTGAATAAGATTACCGTAAAATATCAGTATCCTTTGCCATTGTTGACTGATTTGTTTGCTCGCATTAAGGGGGCTAAATGGTTCACTAAGATTGATCTTCGGGGTGCGTATAATCTTATACGAATAAAGCAAGGTGATGAGTGGAAAACCGCATTTAATACGCCTGAGGGCCATTTTGAGTATTTGGTAATGCCTTTCGGACTTTCTAATGCTCCTTCAGTCTTCCAGTCCTTTATGCACGATATTTTCCGTGAATATCTGGATAAATTTATGATTGTGTATTTGGATGATATTTTGGTTTTTTCTGATGACTGGGAGTCTCATGTTCAGCAGGTCAGGAAGGTGTTTCAGGTCCTGCGGGCCAATTCCTTGTTTGTAAAAGGCTCAAAGTGTCTCTTTGGAGTCCAGAAGATTTCTTTCTTGGGGTATATTTTTTCCCCTTCTACTATTGAGATGGATCCCGTCAAGGTTCAGGCTATTTGTGACTGGACGCAGCCTACATCTCTTAAGAGTCTACAGAAGTTCTTGGGCTTTGCTAATTTCTATCGTCGTTTTATAACTAATTTCTCTAGTGTTGTTAAGCCTTTGACGGATTTGACTAAGAAGGGTGCTGATGTTGCTAATTGGTCTCCTGCGGCTGTGGAGGCCTTTCAGGAACTTAAGCGCCGGTTTTCTTCTGCTCCTGTGTTGTGTCAGCCAGATGTTTCGCTCCCTTTTCAGGTTGAGGTTGATGCTTCCGAGATTGGAGCGGGGGCGGTTTTGTCACAGAGAAGCTCCGATGGCTCAGTGATGAAGCCATGCACGTTTTTTTCTAGAAAGTTTTCGCCGGCTGAGCGGAATTATGATGTTGGTAATCGGGAACTTTTGGCCATGAAGTGGGCATTTGAGGAGTGGCGTCATTGGCTAGAGGGTGCTAGACATCGTGTGGTGGTCTTGACTGATCACAAAAATTTGATTTACCTTGAGTCTGCCAGGCGTCTGAAAACTAGACAGGCTCGTTGGTCACTGTTTTTCTCTCGTTTCAATTTTGTGGTTTCACACCTGCCAGGTTCAAAGAATGTGAAGGCGGATGCTCTTTCTAGGAGTTTTGTGCCTGACTCCCTTGGAAATTCTGAGCCCTCTGGTATCCTTAGGGATGGGGTGATTTTGTCTGCTGTCTCCCCAGACTTGCGACGTGCTTTGCAGGATACTTGGCACTCAGGAGATTGTGTTGCAAGATAAGAGATTAGTTTATTCAGTGCATCCAGTTCCAACTGTCCAACTTAAACGTTTTCGGTCTTTAACAACAGACCTTCATCAGAAGTAGTATTTTTTGGAACACTGGAAGACGAAAAACAATATACGGAGGCAATCAGCGGGGCCAGCGTCAAATAGGTACCGGGACCAGAAAGCGCCTAAGAGCCTGGAGAAGAAGAAACAGCGCTGTACGGGGCGAAATACTCGCAAGGGCAGTAGCGCTGGGAGCTCAGAGGACATCGGCGCTGATCCGCAACGGTCGCAGGGTGCCGGGCCGGGCGACCGTTGCGGATCAGCGCCGATGTCCTCTGAGCTCCCAGCGCTACTGCCCTTGCGAGTATTTCGCCCCGTACAGCGCTGTTTCTTCTTCTCCAGGCTCTTAGGCGCTTTCTGGTCCCGGTACCTATTTGACGCTGGCCCCGCTGATTGCCTCCGTATATTGTTTTTCGTCTTCCAGTGTTCCAAAAAATACTACTTCTGATGAAGGTCTGTTGTTAAAGACCGAAAACGTTTAAGTTGGACAGTTGGAACTGGATGCACTGAATAAACTAATCTCTTATCTTGCAACACAATCTCCTGAGTGCCAAGTATTTTGTTATTTATACTTGACGGGTTGGATACCTAACTTGAGCACCGCCAAGAAGCCCTGAGTGCCGTGTGTTCTAGTGCTTTGCAGGAGTTTCAGGCGGGTAAACCTGATCGTTGTCCGCCTGAGAGACTGTTTGTTCCGGATAATTGGACCAGTAGAGTCATCTCCGAGGTCCATTCTTCTGCGTTGGCAGGTCATCCTGGAATATTTGGTACTAGAGACTTGGTGGCCAGGTCTTTTTGGTGGCCTTCCTTGTCGAGGGATGTGCGTTCTTTTGTGCAGTCTTGTGAGGTTTGTGCTCGGGCTAAGCCTTGCTGTTCTCGGGCCAGTGGATTGTTGTCACCTTTGCCTATCCCGAAGAGGCCTTGGACGCACATTTCCATGGACTTTATTTCGGATCTCCCTGTCTCTCAAAAAATGTCCGTCATCTGGGTTGTGTGTGATCGCTTTTCTAAAATGGTTCATCTGGTACCCTTGCCTAAGTTACCTTCCTCCTCTGAGTTGGTCCCTCTGTTTTTTCAGAATGTGGTTCGTTTGCATGGGATTCCTGAGAACATCGTTTCTGACAGGGGATCCCAGTTTGTGTCTAGATTTTGGCAGAAGTTCTGTGCTAAGATGGGCATTGATTTGTCCTTTTCGTCTGCATTCCATCCTCAGACGAATGGCCAGACTGAACGAACTAATCAGACCTTGGAAACTTATTTAAGGTGTTTTGTTTCTGCTGATCAGGATGACTGGGTTACCTTTTTGCCGCTGGCCGAGTTTGCCCTTAATAATCGGGCTAGTTCTGCTACCTTGGTTCTCCTTTCTTTTGTAATTCGGGGTTTCATCCTCGTTTTTCCTCTGGTCAGGTGGAACCTTCTGATTGTCCTGGAGTGGACATGGTGGTGGATAGGTTGCATCGGATTTGGAGTCATGTGGTGGACAATTTGAAGTTGTCCCAGGAGAAGGCTCAGCAGTTTGCTAATCGCCGTCGCCGCGTGGGTCCTCGACTTCTTGTTGGGGACTTGGTGTGGTTGTCTTCTCGTTTTGTTCCTATGAAGGTCTCTTCTCCTAAGTTCAAGCCTCGGTTCATCGGTCCCTATAGGATCTTGGAAATTCTTAACCCTGTGTCGTTTTGTTTGGATCTCCCGGCATCGTTTGCTATTCATAATGTGTTCCATCGGTCGTTGTTGCGGAAGTATGAGGTACCTGTTGTTCCTTCGCTTGAGCCTCCTGCTCCAGTGCTGGTGGAGGGAGAATTGGAGTATGTTGTGGAGAAGATCTTGGATTCTCGTGTTTCCAGACGGAAACTCCAGTATTTGGTCAAGTGGAAGGGTTATGGTCAGGAGGATAATTCTTGGGTGGTTGCCTCGGATGTTCATGCTGATGATTTTGTTCGCGCTTTTCATAGGGCTCATCCTGGTCGCCCTGGTGGTTCTCGTGAGGGTTCGGTGACCCCTCCTCAAGGGGGGGGTACTGTTGTGAGTTCTGTTTTTGGGCTCCCTCTGGTGGTTACTGATGGTACTGGGTGACTTGTCTTTCCTGGGTCTCTGGGTTCCACCTGTTCCATCAGGATATGGGAGTTTCCTATTTAACCTGGCTTTGCTGGCATTTCCTCGCCGGTTATCAATGTATCCAGTGTGTCTTGTTACCTCTGCTCCCTGCTCCTAGAACCTTCTGGTCAAGCTAAGTTTGGATTTTCCTGTTTTGGTGTTTTGCTTTATTTGGTTTTTTTTAGTCCAGCCTGCAGATATGTGATTCTTTGCTGCTGGTTGCTCTAGTGGGCTGAAATTGCTCCTCATGTACCATGAGTTGGCACATGAGTTCAAGTAATTTCAGGATGGTTTTTTGAAGGGTTTTTCGCTGACCGCGCAGTTCACTTTTGTATCCTCTGCTATCTAGCTTTAGCGGGCCTCATTTTGCTGAAACTGTTTTCATACTGCGTATGTGCTTTCCTCTCATTTCACCGTCATTATATGTGGGGGGCTGCTATTTCTGTGGGGTATTTCTCTGGAGGCAAGAGAGGTCTGTGTTTCTTCTAATAGGGGAAGTTAGATCTTCGGCTGGAGCGAGACGTCTAGGATCATCGTAGGCACGTTCCCCGGCTACTTTTATTTGTGTGTTAGGTTCAGGGTCGCGGTCAGCTCAGGTTCCATCGCCCTAGAGCTTGTTTGTATCTGTGCTTGTCCTTTAGTGATCCCCTGCCATTGGGATCATGACAGAATACATCTTGTTACCAAAGGCTAACTTTTAATCCTTTATCCAAGTTCAGGGCTGAATTACATCAATTACTACAAGAAGCGGTGGACCATGGTGTTATAACGTCAAAACAGATGGATGGCCTTTGGATTGATGACCCCACTATAGCAAGCATTTATTTGCTTCCAAAAATTCACAAAGACCCCACAACACCCCCAGGTAGGCCTATTGTTTCGGGCTCTAATAATTTTTCAGAACCTATTTCAAAACTGATCGACTTCTTCTTGAAACCTCTGGTAGAGGTTTTACCGTCCTATTTGAAGGACACTACAGATACCTTGAAGAAGTTGGATGGGATCCAATTGGAACCCAATATGCTCCTCGTGACGTGCAACGTTGAGTCGCTGTACACATCCATACGTCACGAGGATGGTTTAGAAGCGGTTACTTTTTTCTTGAGCAACAGTGGCCTTCATGAATCTCTCTGTGTATTTTTGATACAAGCATTACAGTTTGTCCTAACTCACAACTTTTTTATTTATCGTGATTCTTTTTTTCTTCAAGTACAAGGTACCGCAATGGGGGCGTCTTGTGCGCCCTCATATGCGAATCTTTTTTTGGGATACTGGGAACGAAAAATTTTTCAAACAACATCACACCCACTAAGTGCAGGGGTGATTTCCTGGTGGAGGTATATTGATGATGTGCTCATGGTTTGGCAAGGGACTCAGGAGGACATGGAGTCCTTCCTTTCAATTCTTAATGACAACTCTAAGAATATTAAGCTCACATATAAGCACAGTACCAGTTCCATAGAATTTCTCGACATCTCTATTTTTGTTGATGACCGTGGTTTTTTACAGACTGATCTCTTTCGTAAAACCACATCAGTTAATTCTGTTCTACATGCCTCCTCCCAGCACCCCCGTCACCTTTTCAGGAATATCCTGACAGGACAATATCTACGGGCTAGGAGGATTTGCTCTAACGATGCCCTTTTCGAGAAGCAAGCATCTGACCTCTCTAGACGATTTCAAGATAGAGGATATGGAAGAAGGACCATTTGCCGGTCATACCAGAAGGCCTTTCGAAGTCGACGGATTGATCTTCTACAACAAAAACAAGTGGTGGCCCAGGATCAGGTACGTTGTGTCTTGGATTATCACTCAAGGAGCAAAGAGGTTAGGGAAATTTTGTCAAAAAATTGGCACATTTTACAACTGGATGAGACAATTTCTAAATTTATTGGTGATGTTCCATCTGTTACTTTCAGGAGATCTCAGAATCTCAAGGACCTTCTCGTTCATAGTTATCATAAAGGCCCAAACCATAAGTTTATTTTTGGCTCCAAAGGTCCAAAATGGGGTTGCACCAGATGTGGCAAATGTGTGGCCTGCAAAAATGTTTGTGAAACAACAGAGTTTTCCAATTCCTCTAACGATAAGGTTATTAAGATCACCCATACTATCACTTGCACCACCAAGGCAGTCATCTACCACGCCACGTGCCCATGTGGCCTTATATATGTGGGGATGACATCACGAGAATTTCGCCGTAGGATACGCGAACATGTCCTTGACATTGGGAATGCATCCAGTGAGGATGATGTTCATAAGCTAAAACCAATAGCACGCCACTTTAAGATCTACCACAAGTGCGACCCTACTGGTCTGTCAATCCGAGGTATCGATCGGGTTTTTATTGGCCCTCGTGGAGGTAATTGGAAGAGGCTTTTGGCACAAAAAGAAACCAGGTGGATACATAGATTGAATACAACTGTACCCCTAGGTCTCAACGACTACAATAGTTTTGTGCCTTTTCTACCTGTTTGAAATATAGTATTTATCTAGTCACCTTGTAGTTTTCTTGTGCTGCTTTTTTCTGGCTGTATTTTTAATCTGGCTGTTTTTAATTAAAATTTATATTTTGTGGTGTTTTTATTTATTTCATTTTTCTTTTTTAGGTGTCATGACCTGGATCAATACACTGTTTTTATTCGTCTGGTTAGGTGTCTCTACTTCCCTCCCTATCCTTTTGGACATATCATCAATTAGTATCTATGCTTGGAGCCAGCTAATTATTCCCATTGTCCATGGTGGATCATACGTTTTGTTTGTATATGTGTGTTTGATGTTTGTTATGTATTTATATTAGTATTTATAAATCATCCCTTTATATCTATTTTCTTGTTGGTATCAGTGCTGTGTTTGTGATTTTCTTCATGTAGGTTTTTATATAGTATAGTGTATGTGTATGTAATCGTTTATGTTTTCGTTCACATTTTGCACTTTATCATTTGCGCTTTTGCACTGCTATTTTATTTGCACCTTAATGCTGCTCGATGGTCACGTCACTTAGTTGGCGTTGCTATTATTGTTTTCTACGCCCATTAGGGTTTTCCTTGCTACAAGTATGGTATTCTACTAATTAATGTTACTTTTATATAGTTAAGCACATGTGTTGTAGCCTTAGTGTTACGTACCCTTAAGTGTATCTTTCTTAAATTGGCGCATTCATTATTCTTCACATATTTACGTTCCCTGTATCACTTTGGTGTTTTTATGGTATATGTGCCTACATTGTTCCTTGAATACTGTTTTTTAGTGCCGCTTTGCTATTTCCATGAGTTTTCTTTATGCACGTATGCACTTTGGCAGTCTTGGCCATCCACTAGTTTTCTCATTCTTATGCGCATGCGTCGCTTATGCGCTTATTTCGTACCTTTGTGTAGTATTGCGCTGTTGGTTTCTATGGTACCGTTGCGTTCGCACTTATACTGCATACATTCCTTTCCTTCTGACAGAATGGCTTATTTATTTTAGTGCGCATGCGCCGCCTACGCTCCTCTCGTACCATTGGGCTTTATCGCGTTGTTGTTTGCTAGGACATTATTGCGCACGCTCCCAGCTCTTAAAGATGTCCATTGTCTGTTTCACTAGTGTCTGGTATTTATTTATCCGTTTTTGTCCTGGCGCCCATTTCCTCATTATATGTACTTTCATTCTTCATTTGTGTCACTGCCGTCATGGTAACGGCTCTTCAGCCGTAATGCGCATGCGCAAGGTACGTCATCTCCGGCCATTTTTACTTTCACTTTTGCACTGCCGTCTCCAACAAGCATCCGGTCTCCTTAGGACTCTAACACAGGTGATATCGCTATGTGTGTCTCACTTCCCTGATCTGATTGGTCATGACCACTATTTAATCCCATCCTGGCCAGTACCCAACCACCCCTGGACAAAGCATTTCCTTGCGAAACGCGCGTCGGGTGTGGTGGGTTCCTCCTCCTGGTAATTATATCCTTACTTCTGCAGTATGGCATATATGTATTGTTAGGCTGCCTTATTTATGTCTTATATGCTATAGCATTATCTTGCAAGCAGTTGTCTATGTACATGCTATTTACACTTGTAATAGAGGTAGTACTTTTTCATATATGTACTATTGAAGCACATGGATGTATCACTTATGAGTTAATTTACCGCAGCCACTGCTATACTGTTTCTTTGTGAGGTTGGGCTATATGTGTGGGTCCCACTGTGTTCTTTCCTGCATCAGTGGTTACTGTCCCAATACCTGTATATTGTTTTTATGTGTTTTTTTATGTATTGTTCAATAAAGATTACACTTTTTTTATTTATTGGTCTTTTTGTGAAGGCATTTCTTTGGTTTTGATCATATATTTTCCTTCATGACCCCTTGTTCTAGGGATATATTTTTTCGGTGTTTCTGGTTATTTAATTGGGTAACCCCCCAAAAAATGATGTACAGTCCCGCCTATAATTAATAGCCAGAAAATGCTAGTCAGACAGCTGCATGCTGATATTAACAAGTTAGGAAGGGGGCATGAATATTTGCCCCCTCCCAGACTATAGACATCAGCTCTCAGATGCCCCAGAAATGGCACATCCATAAGAACGCCCCAATTTTGTCACTTAGCCTCCACTTTTCCCACTTGCCCTGGGGCAGCAGGAAGTAGGGTAATAGGGTTGGGGTTAATATTAGCTTTGTATTGGCACCTGACACCAGTCCCAGGGATTAGAAATGAAGATGCATCTATAAAAAGTCCCCATTAGTAATCCATAGTCATATTGTAAATAAAAACACCCAGAATTAAGTCATTTCATTGAAATAAAGACACTGACACCTTTGTTTTAAATAAAAATTAAAAAGCAAAGTTATACTCTCTTTTATGACTAATCCACTGGATCCTATGTCCACTGTAAAAGACCAAAAATAATAAACAACCACATTCCTCACCTGTCCGACGAGATGATAATCCACTTGTCCATTGACGAGTCTAGCTCTACTACATGTAGATGCCATGCTTATAACCCCTTTATGACCTTGGGATTTTCCGTTTTTCTGTGTTCATTTTTTGCTCCCTTCCTTCCCAGAGCCATAACTTTTTTATTTTTCCATCAATATGGCCATGTGAGGGCTTATTTTTTGCGAAACAAGTTGTACTCTTGAACGACATCATTGGTTTTAGCATGTCGTGTACTAGAAAACGGGAAAAAAATTCCAAGTGCGGTGAAATTGCATAAAAAGTGCAATCCCACACTTGTTTTTTAATTGGCTTTTTTACTAGGTTCATTAAATGCTAAAATTGACCTGCTATTATGATTCTCCAGGTCATTGCGAGTTCATAGACACCAAACATTGTCTAGGTTCTCTTTTATCTAAGTGGTGAAAAAAAATTCCAACTTTGCTTAAAAAAAAAAAAAAGCGCCATTTTCCGATACCCATAGCGTCTCCATTTTTCATGATCTGGGGTCATGTGAGGGCTTATTTTTTGCGTGCTGAGCTGCTATTTTTAATTATAGCATTTTGATACAGATACGTTCTTTTGATCACCCATTATTGCATTTTAATGCAATGTCGTGGTGACCCAAAAAATGTAATTCTGGCGTTTTGATTTTTTTCTCGCTACGCCGTTTAGCGATCAGGTTAATCCTTTTTTTATTGATTGGTACAGGTGATTCTGAATGCGGTGATACCAAATATGTGTAGGTTTAATTTTATTTTATTGATTTATTTTGAATGGGGCGAAAGGGGGGTGATTTAAACTTTTATATTTTTTTTATTTTTTTCACATTTTTTTTAACTTTTTTTTTAACTTTTGCCATGCTTCAATAGCCTCCATGGGAGGCTAGAAGCTGGCACAACTGGATCGGCTCTGCTACATAGCAGTGATCATCAGATCACTGCTATGCAGCAGAAATGCAGGCGTGCTATGAGTCCCGACCACAGGGGAGTGCTCACAGCAGGCCGGCATCAGTAACCATAGAGGTCTCAAGGACCTCTATGGTTACCCTTCTGATGCATCGCTGACCCCCATCATGTGATGGGGGTCGGCGATGCGCTCATTTCCGGCCGCCCAGCCGGAAGCGCAGGTTAAATGCCACTGTCAGCATTTGACAGTGGCATTTAACTAGCTAATAGCGGCGGGTGAATCGCGATTTCACCTGCCGCTATTGTGGGCACATGTCAGCTGTTCAAAACAGCTGACATGTCCCGGCTTTCATGCGGGCTCACTGCCGGAGCCCTGCATCAAAGCGCGGTATCTGACCTCAGACGTACTATCCCGTCCGAGGTCAGAAAGAGGTTAATGGTGGCATGATGCAACCGTTAAGCCTAGCATCAAGCAGACACTGAGCTGAGTGTGCTAGTGCAACATCAGTGTCTAGCGGTGTTGTGAGAAAGGTGAGCAGAGTTCATAGTTGTGAGAAAGGTGAGCAGAGTTCATAGTTGTGAGAAAGGTGAGCAGAGTTCATAGTTGTGAGAAAGGTGAGCAGAGTTCATAGTTGTGAGAAAGGTGAGCAGAGTTCATAGTTGTGAGAAAGGTGAGCAGAGTTCATAGCCAATGAACTCTATTCACCTCACTGATGTCAGCATGAGCAGAGTTCATTGGCTCTGAAATTTGTTCACCCTTCTCACAACACCGCAAGACACTGATGCTGTGCTAGCATGACCAACTGAGTGTCTCTGCTTGATGCCAGGCTTAGCAGTTGCATCATGCCACTGTTAAGCAAGGCATCTACATGTAGCAGAGCTATGCTCGTCAAGAGACAAATCGATTATCGTCTCATCGGACAAATGAAGAAAATGTTTGTGTTTTTTTTTTACAGGGGACATGTGCAACAGAGGATTACCTTCATGTTGGAAAGGTGAGAGATATGTTGTTATTTATTTTTGGTCTTTTACAGGGGACGTGGGCATCAGTTAATTAGACATCAAGGTGAGTATAACTTTGCTTTTCTATTTAACATAAAGGTGTCAGCATCTTTATTCAGCATGATTTTCATTTACAACATGAATATTGGCTTAGTAATGGGGGTGTCTTATAGTCGCCGCTCCATTACTAACCCCTGGGCTTAATGTCAGGTGCCATTTCAAAGCTGACATCAACCCCAACCCGATTACCCCACTTCCCTCTGCACCAGGACGAGTGGGAAGAGCAAAAGCTAAGCGCATTTTATTTCTTGCATCCATTGACTTGCATTGTCGAGTTCGTCAGAGATACGAGGACAATCGCAGAATGCGGCGATTTTTTTCTCAGTCTGATCTGAGCTGAGAAAAAAATTGCAGATGAGTAGGGAATCATAGAATAACATTAGGCAGAGTGCAATCCGATTTTTTATAAGATTGCACTTGTCCGTTTTTCTCACAAATAAATATGAGCCTTAAAGATTACATACTGATGAAGATAAAGAATTAAAAGGGCTTTTCCATAGGACCAAACATTCATCAAGTAGATGTAAATTTCAGGTTATTCTACATACTAATCTACTTATCATTAGATCAAGTACCAGGATCCTACGGTAGCCAATCCATCCAATATGTCGGCTGCATTGCACTGTATGTTACTGTCCTCAACACAAAATAGCAATTTCTAAGTTGGCATGTGACTGGAACAGAGTGTGAAGGGAGCCAGCGGACTGCACTTATTTCCATAGCTAAGCCAGTTCCCTATTTTGTTTGCACATCAGAGAATTAGGCTGACTTAAAGGGCTTGTCCCCAGTTTGACAATTCCTTATGAACAGCCACAAAGTGCAATACAGAATAAAAGTGTAAACTTAGTCTGGAGCAAGTGCCGCTCCTCTACTCTGAGTCCCATGTTTACCGCTAGTCTTGTGATATTGTTTGTTTCAGAAGTAAGTGGGAGACACACGGCTCAGAGCGGAGGAATGGTACCAGTCCAGTAGGTAAGGATACATTTTTAATGTTATGAATCAATCTTCGGTCATTTTGAAGGGGTTCTAGTGGGCAAATGCATTGAAGAGGACCTGTTGCCTGGTCAAACGTGGACAAATTCTGCTTTCTGGGGGATTTTCTGTAGGTTTGTCTTCAGGCTGCTCTTCATAATTACTCTGTGAGAAACGTCCCCCTTGTAAAGAATATAAAAATTAGCATATTGGACTCTAAATTAAAAGGCCCTGTATGTCTGGAACTGTAATGTATAAGAGGGCCCTCAACGATCACTGGTTGTTAGTATTAGTAGTCCTTTGATATGGGCAAAAGTGACATTCTGGGTCAACTAGGCTCCAGTACCCAAAAGCAATTGCAACCCCTGCACCAATTATAGTTACACTCCTGTGCATTACTTTTCTGCAATTTAGCCTTCTTTAAAACCCATGCAATGGGAGTATAATGCCTATTGGTACGTTACTCATCTTAGATATATTACAGTAAGGTTCTCCATAAGTCATAAGAATCATAAGCAGAATTATGAGAACTAGTCCAATAACTCCATATTCTGAGCTTTTATCCACTTACGGTAAGTCTGAAAATGTCTACACCAACAGAAACCTTGAAAAGTGTTTAGTTAGTACTCCGAAAAAGGAATTTACCAAAAATGTAATAATTTCTATAATGCTTATGTGCGTTGAAAACTGAAGCTTCCAGTCTTTTTTCTAACATTTTACTCTATGATCCTTAAGGTTCTGTTCACGTAAAGGATATTTTCAGCAGTGTATCTGCGGCACATCTACAGCAAAATCAGAACCTGTTGCATTCAGATTGTGCTGCAGATTTTTTGCAGCTATATCTCAGATTTGACCATTTGTAATGCAAAGAAATTCTGCAATGAATAATGCACAGAGCACTGACATGCTCAAATGTTAAAATCTGCACAACATGTCAATTTCCGAACAAAATATTCAGCAACGTGTAAATGAGATTTGTTGATGCCTCATCTATTTAACTGGTCTGATATTATGTCGCAGATTTTCGGCATGTATATCTATGCAGAAGATATGAAGGAAATGCAAAAAAAGGGAAAAAATATACAACCTCTATGCCTATTGCCTTTGTAGTTTGGCTCATTAACACATGAATACCCAGAATGGGCTGCTTTATTACCAAATGGATAATTATGATATTGCAAGTCATTAACTTATTAATATTTGGTTCAGCTATTTATTATTCATGTTAGCCAGGCTACAGGTTTATTGGCATTTTTGTAATAAGCCAATGAAACCGTGTATTCTGAAAAGTTCACCCATGAGCACTCAAAGTACTAATCAGAGATGCATAGCAATTATCAATGATCACCTAGCATGCTAATTGATCATTTTCATGTTACAATTTGAATAAAACAGTACAGAGTGAAAAAGCTGAACATATGAAAACTGAAAAAATGTTAATGCAGAGTTATTAGATACTGGATTTTACATTTGCTGAATAAATACAAATTTCCAGCTATTTACCGACTATAAACAAAACTCTACAGCTTAGACCCCAGCCAATACCGTACATAAGTTTTTAAGGTCATTTCAGATTGCTCAATTTAAAAACTATAAAGCTGTTTTGCCCTTAGAAAGACAAAACATACAAAAGGTTTTCCAGAAATAGAAGATACGCAGTAATAAAAGGAATATTTTTCCTTTGAGATGTTGTAAGCTATTTAGATTTAGAGACTTTTGTAATGACTAAATTATTATTTTAATTATCAGATAATCACCATTGTGAATAACCAGACAGATTAGTACACACTTCTCCGCTTCTGGTGTCATTGTATCCTATACAAAACGCTTGTTTGGTCTACGTCCAACTCATGTACAGAAAATGAGGTTTTAAATGATAACCGAACATGAAGGAAAATCATTCAGAGTAAGGACATATTAATTTTTGCGGGAGATTAACCCTTGTAACAGGAAGACACAATCCAATCAAATAATGCAGAAAATTTGTCACAAATTTTAACATTCAAAACTCTCCATACCCTTTAGAATAAAATGAAAGTATCTTCAGAATAATAATTGTTTAAATTAGGTTTGAAATGTATTTATAAAAATGGAAATTATTTTTTCTCTATATTGTAATCTTTATTAAAAATAAAAAAATATAAATCTTGCAATTTTCAGACTGGCAACTTGGGCTTTTTTTTAGAATCTATCATCCTACTGCTCCAGGATATTCACAGATACATTAGCCACAATAAACCGACTCAAACCCTGTCTTTTGCATTTAAGCATCTAATGAGCATAATAATAATAATCTTTATTTTTATATAGCGCTAACATATTCCGCAGCGCTTTACATTTTTTGCACACATTATCATCGCTGTCCCAGATGGGGCTCACAATCTAAATTCCCTGTCAGTATGTCTTTGGAATGTGGGAGGAAACCGGAGTGCCCGGAGGAAACCCACGCAAACACGGAGAGAACATACAAACTCTTTGCAGATGTTGTCCTTGGTGGGATTCGAACCCAGGACTCCAGCGCTGCAAGGCTGCAGTGCTAACCACTGCGCCACCGTGCCGCCCAGCATGTGAAAAGGTCATTATGAAGGGAGGGGAGCTGTGACATCACCTATTGTGATTGGTAGATCTTGTGTCATCAGCTGTGTATAGAGATACATGTTCACTCAGCAGATCGTTCATGTGTTTGGGGAAATTGGGAATGGGAAAGACAGATATCACAGGTGTCTTGAGGCTATTTAAACAATGAAGCTATGAAACCTAAGCCTCATATGTTTTTGAAGACATGCATGCAAATTCAAATAAATCCACTGATTGCACATTTTTCTTGTATGTTGATAAACAGGCAGTGTACATAGAAGAAGCGTGTGACTTTTTGGCAAGCAGTAGCCCAAGCATTGGCCTTCAGCAACCAGTGTAGAAGACAATAGATAAGCAGGCATATGCTATGGCTGATCAAATTATTAGCATCAGCCAAAGTTGAATTAAAATTGGCACTCCTCCATACCTGATTTATTTTGACAAATGAAAGGTTTTCCACTCTGGCGAGGGACAATTTGGTCAGCTTGGGTGTGACAATGTGAACTGCGGCAATGAGTACCCTGTCTGTGAGCACAATGAAGACTGAACAAGACAATATGCCCATGACAAACTAAGTTAACATTTTTACTGCTTTGAAAAATATTGTGTTGGCTTGTTGCTTCCTAGTGCATAAAGATAGGACATGCAGCCAGCTCAGCTACACTTTATCACTGATCAAGCACACAGGCATTACTGCTGGAAACTGTCCTATCTCTTTCTCTACTCCTATCAATTGAATTAAAGCGAAAATGTCAGCAAGTTTTTGCTATGTACAATGAAGACATCATGCTGTAGGGGCTAAAACACAGATTTCAGCGATGCCTCTCTTATCAAGCTCCAAGGTTTGGTTTATTTGCAATGATTGTATTAGCACCAGGAACCAGGATCAGATCATTCCTCGGACACAAAAGCTCGTGCCTTCTGGTCCAACTCCACCCCCTTCTGTGATAAAGTTCTCACGCCACTAGCAGTGACGTCACTGAGGTGAACGGAGTTCATTGTATCATGCCAACGTTCAGCATGGCATCTAGATATACCAGAGCTAGACTTGTCAAGGGATAAAAGGATTATTTTCTCGTCGGACAGGTGAGGAATATTTTTTTTTACTATTTTTGCATTTTATAGGGGACATGGGCATCGTTGGATTATCTTCTGTTCGGACAGGTGAGTATGACTTTGCTTTGTTATTTTTCAGTTTGTTCAAATAAATTGGTAAAAGAGAGGGGAGTGTTTACTTCAGATAAAGGACTTGATTCAGGCTTTGTTTTTTTAGCAATTTGACTATGAGGTTAGTAATGGGGGCATTTTATGAAATACAATGGGTGTGCGTATGTCCATGTTTGGGGTCCTTAAAAAACAGACCGCATACAGACATAAAAAAAGGACATGTAAAGGAGGCCTAAGGCCATGTTCACACGTTCCTGATTTCCCTGTTGTTTTATCTGCACTAAAAACCGCAGCTCTTGGCAGAAAACGCAGGTCCTTTTTTTTGGTGCTTTTTTGGTGCGTTTTTTGATGCGTTTTTAGTGCGTTTTTTTATGCAGTTTTCTATGCAGAGTCTGTGTGTTTTCTAGGAAGTTTTTTAGGGTTAAAATGGCTGAAAATACCCTAACCCTACCCCTACCCCTACCCCTACCCCTAACCCTATTCTAACCCTATTCTAACCTTAGTGGAAAAAAAAAATCTTTATTTTTTTATTGTCCCTACCTATGGGGGTGACAAAGGGGGGGGTCATTTACTATTTTTTTTATTTTGATCACTGAGATAGGTTATATCTCAGTGATCAAAATGCACTTTGGAACGAATCTGCCTGCCGGCAGATTCGGCGGGCGCACTACGCATGCGCCCGCCATTTTGCAAGATGGCGGCGCCCAGGGAGAAGACGGACGGACGGACACCGGGAGGCCGGGTAAGTATAAGGGGGGGAGATGAGGGCACGGGGGGGCGTCGGAGCACGGAGGGGTGGCATCGGAGCATGGGGGGGTGGGATTGGGGCATGGGGGGGCAGCCACACTGCAGCGGTTCTGCACCACAAACCGCAGAAAACCCACAAATATTTTTTTCATCTGCGGGTTTTACTGCGGGTTTGACCTCACAATGGAGGTCTATGGGTGCAGAACCGCTGCAGTTCCGCAAAAAGAAGTGACATGGTACTTCTTTTTTACCGCGGCTATTCAGTGCGGCTTTTTTCGCGATTTTCCACAATGTGGGCACAGCAGTTCCTGTTTTCCATAGGGTACATTGTAATGTACCCTGCATGGAAAACATCTGCGGAGCCGCAGCGGGAAAATCGCGGCGGTTCCGCATTAAAAAAAGGATGGTGTGAACATGGCCTAACTCAGTATATCATTTTTTTATTTTGCCATACACTTACCCATAGGCAAAATATACGAACCCTCAGCATTTGCTGCCCTGTTCATGACTCAATCATTTTTCCTAAATATCCTGAGGCTGTGCCACTATGCCATAAGCATTTTCAACAATATCATGTAAGGTAAGATTCATAACTGCATAAGAAAAATATTGAGACAAAAAATATTTTGCAAACCGTATAGTAAATCAGCAATAACACTGCAGGTTCTCAGGAAATTGGGCAACATTTCAGCAAATGGGATCTCATTTTTAAACCATTCTACTCTACTCATTAAGCAGTATAATGTGTCCATTTTTGGCCTGTTGGAGAAAAACTTGCGAGAGGTCACCGAGCATTAAACAGAGGCACAGGATTCAGCAGCAATGATTGTCTTTAATAGCTGGAGGTAATCACCCGCTCAGCATGGCATTAAGGTAATGAAAAGCTCAGGGAACATATCAAGGGGAACTCAGATGTCAAACATTTACTGTGCTGTCACTTTTTATCCACCGAGGGGACTGACACAAGAAAAGCAGAACTTCTTTTCTTAGGGTGCAAACTTGAAAGTTACAAGACAGGCATTTTGGCGTGAAAAAGATGCTTTATCATTACAAATATGTATGCACTGACAACCAGCATTAGGCTCATGTCTCAAAATGTCCTTATGTCAGCTAGCTGTGCAGACTTGTCGTATGGCACAACTTAATGGCTGATGGGAAGAGTTGTAGGGGAAGATAATAATGATTAAGATAAAAAGCCATGGGGAAATTATAATAAGAAGCAAATGATCACATGGGCTAAGATAATCTTTAACCAACTTAATATGCAGGACAAGATGAAGTGCCATTAAACACACTAAATATGAAAGCTAAAAACATTAAATAGTTGGAGAATTGTCAGCGAAGGAAATTGATTTTTACAGTAATATAAAAGAATAATGAATTCAATGGGAGCTGAGCTGCAGCACCTGAGAATGGTCGGTGGGAGGTACCGTGTGATCCAGCCCTACTGATCTGATATTGATGTCCTAACGTATTTTTTGGATTATAAGACACACATTTTTTTCCCCAAACCTTTTGGTGAAAATGGGTTTGCATCTCATACTCTGAATTGTAGATGGGGTGGAGCCTACTGGCTGTGGTGGAGCAGGGTCCCAGGGTTTCTGCCACAGGAAGCATCTGGTGGCGGCGGAGGCAGGAGTGATACGACAATGCTGCAGGCCCCAGGCTGGTACGACGGGGTGTTCGGCGCTGTAGGGGCTCAGGCACCATTTTGTAAAGCCTGAAGCCCGCACTTTCCATGCTCTTGAATGAGGTGGACTCCATGAAAATGAGCGCCAGAGGTGGCGCTTGTGCGGATTGAGATCTCAGCATTGAGATCTCGTCTCCTGAGAACTCAGCCCCAGAGATATATTATTGCGCATACGCTGCCTCTGGCGGACATTTTCCCGGTATCCATCGCATTGAAAAGTATAGCAGATGTGGGGCTCCGGGCTTTCACAAAATGTTGGCAGAGCCCCTGCACTGCAAAACATCCCATCCTAATAGCCTGGGACCTGCAGCATTACCCCACTCCCAAAATGTGTTGTGCATCTTATAATGACACCAGAAGTAGAAGGACTCACCGTCCCTTTAAAACTTCTTCACTTCAATTGGAAAGTTAAAACATTAGCATGAAGGGGTGAATGGAATGCATAGATGTCCTTGTAAGGACCCGTTGAAGCCCTGTCTGGTGAGAAACGGCCGTTGTCCTCTATGACTTTTGTTCATACATGTACCCCGATGTTTTAACTTTCCAAATAAATAAAGTCAAAAGGTTTTAAAGGGATGGTGAGTGCGGTTTTGTTTTTTCCTTCTACTTCTGATGTCATGCTAATAGTGCTGTCCTAAACACACTTGATGTCCTGCAGGGTCTGGCTTTTTGTGACCCATTATTTAGAACTGAATTGCAGCAGATTGTGCCGGCACACACCTTCCTCGCATTTTAAAGCATTATTGTACTCTACATATTCATTGAACCTAATAAATCAGGGGCACCACAATGGGCAGTCCATGTGCTCTCAGTTATGCCATATTGTTACTTGGCTGGTGGGAGGATACCATTGTTTTTACAGAGGCCCTGAAGGACTATACCATGCTCATTAACTTATGGATAAGGTTTATAGACAATGTCTTCTCCTGTGGAGGGGTACAGAGGACACCTTCCGGTCTTTCATCCAATAACTTAATGAGAATGATATCTATGAGATAAAAAAAAGCACTTTCATCCCTGGATGTCATAATCACAAAGTCAGGAAGGGGGGATGTTTTAAACTAAATCTATATGAAACCAACAAAACCAACATCCACCAATTCACTAGTGAGATGGGAAAGCTATCATTCTTACTCTCAGAGAAAGGGCATCTCTAAAGGCCAGTAACTCAGGCTAAGAAGCAACTGCTCTGAAATGGGTGACTTTAGGGCTTGATCGAATGAGTTGAGACAAAGATTCCTTAATAGGGGTTACCCGAACCTGGTGCTGAGGGAGGCCCTTCATTATGCACAAAGACAGGAGAGAGAAAGACTATTAGTGCCCCATGATAGGAAGAACAACATAGATAAGCAGGTTTGGGTTATATCTACGTTTGACAATGGGGCACCGATGCTGAGGGAATTTGTGAAAAAAACGCTGGAGTATACTCCAGATGGGTGAGGAGTAAAAAAATCAAAAAAGTAAATAGGGGATTGTGTGGTACATAGCCACTTTGTTCCTCCTCCAACAGTTAAAACCTGACTACCGTGAAAACCCAGAAGCTCCTTTAAAGGGAATCTGTCACCTCATTTTTGCGCATATAAGTTGCGGCCACCGCCATTAGGGGCTTGTCTACAGCATTCTGTAATGCTGCAGATAAGCCCCCAATGTAACCTGAAAAATAAGAAAAACAAGTTAAATTATACTCACCCAGGGGCGGTCCGGTGCGGTTCGGATCCGATGGGCATGACAGGTCCGGCGCCTGCCATCTTCATATGATGAAGTCCTCTTCCTTGCTTCTGTCGCAGCTCCTGCGCAGGCATAATTCTCTGCCCTGTTGAGAGCAGCGTAAAGTACTGCAGTGCGCAGGCGCCGAGCCTCTCTGACCTTTCCCGACGCCTGCGCACTGCAGTATTTTGCTCTGCCCTCAACAGGGCAGAGAATTATGCCTGCGGAGGAGCTGTGACAGAAGCAAAGAAGAGGACGCTATCGTATGAAGATGGCAGACCCCGGACCTGCAACGCCTATCGGACCCGAACCGCACCGGACCACCCCTGGGTGAGTATAATCTAATTTGTTTTTCTTATATTTCAGGTTACATTGGGGGCTTATCTACAGCATTATACAATGCTGTAGATAAGCCCCTAATGACAGTGGACGCAGCGTATATGCAAAAAATGAGGTGACAGATTCCCTTTAAGTACACTATGTATACAAGTATATATATATACTTGTATACATAGTATATATATGTATATATATATATGTATGTATATATGTATGTATATATGTATATATGTATGTATATATGTATGTATATATATATATGTATGTATATATATGTATATATGTATGTATGTATGTATATATGTATGTATATATATATGTATATATATATGTATGTATATATATATACACACAGTATGTGTATGGCCTGTGAATTCATTCAAATGGGCAAACAATTTACTAATGACATTACTGGTGAACAATTTCAGGCTAAAGAGTTTATTATTATTATTATTAAACCTACACAGAAAAGAAATACCAATAGTATTTTTAAATAAGAGAATAGGATACTAAAATCTAACATATAAGCCCAAGAGAAAGTATCCAATTTTTGGATACTTTCTCTTGGGTATAAAGAGTTTATTAATTGTAAAACGAAAGGAATGATATATGTAGCGACCAGCTGCAGCAGCAAAACTCATGTTGGTAAGGCCATTAGGGAGTTTAGGAGGAGAGTGTGAAGCATATAGGGGATATACAAAATAAATGGACACACCATTGGCCAAACATGTTAATGGGTGCCATGGAGGGAACACCAAAGTGATTAGGTTCATGGGCATTCACCAGGTTAAACCACCAAAGACGGAGGGATGATTTTAACAGAATGATCCTGCAGAGGGAGTCCTGTTGGATTTTTTGTCTGGATACATGTCAACCTCATGACCTGAAAGAGCAACTTAATTAGTTGTTTTTTGTAAATATAGGGCATTTTTTGGTACTCTCATCGTCCAATTGTAATTGGTTATTTCTGCCTTCAGCAGTAATCATTTAAACCACTCCTTCCCCTTGTTTTTCCTCCCTCCACTTGGGATTTAATCATATACCTGCATCTGGTCCTTCTGCATCTCAGAGTTCAACCTATAAAAGAGTAAATAAAATGTTCAACATTTACCTAATACATATTGACTCAGGTCTTGCCACTGTCATACCTGAATTGTCCTTTATCCTTATTAGTTTTACATTCCCAATGTTGGATCTAAATCTGTGAACTGAATAGGGTTAGGTGACATCTTTTGGAATTCTAGCTCTACCTACCTCCCAGAATATGCTGAATCGGTGTTTATTTTGGTTAAAGTATTCCACATACTCCACATAAATGTCATATGACTTCTCTTGCATTTCATATCCCGGCAGCTATGAGATGCATCCCAGGCTTGCATCTCATTGACTCGAAACTACATCATCAGGGGGCAGGCCCAAGATCTGCCCCTCTGCAGGGATTGTCATGTGCTCCTCCCGAGAACCAGATGTGATGCGGCATCCAGACAAATGTGTTTCACGGTGCGGACTAATGACCAGAAGTCACGTCAGACGCCAGCGTCAGAGGCATATAACTGAGAGTCTCTGATGAACCACATCTTTTATAAGGGTCATGACATGACTTGTCAGCCTAAACACCTGGTTCCGTGCTACTGCAGGAACCTGTTAGTTACTCCCATAACTTTTTTACTCCCCTGATGAATCCTCCATACGGAGGAAACACGTAGGCAGGAGAACAGATCTATTTGTGGGTTACATCTTAGCAGCCTTACACTTGGGAACTGCCCTTGTAAGGGCAGGAGCAATACAGGGGCATGACAGGGGAGTATAGATCAAACCCCCACCTTGTATATTGAGATTTGCCTTGGCTCCTGTGCTTCAAGTCTGCTGATGATAAGAGTGACTTTGAATATCGGTTAGACCGAACCATTTTCTACTTTTGAGCACTGGTTTATCACATGGTTTTGTTACATGCCGGTCGTCACTTGGCTTTTATTCCAAAGGTTTTAAGTAATACCATTAAAAGTTATATTTTATTAGCACAGGCTCTCCTCCCCGCTGCATACTTAACTTAATAAATTAGTAATAAAGTTTGTGTGCCTTGGTAGTACATATGTGGGAAATATTCTAATACAGTTTCACAACGGATTTTCTTTTCTTTTCTTTTTCTGCTATTATTTTCACATTTCTTTCTGGTGATGTAAAATACCATAATGATGATATTTTTTTGGAAGAGGATTTTGTTTCAATTAAGAATAATATTGAGCCTGGATTTATTTGAGGCCATGACAAAACTAATATGTTCATTAATTATAGCGGCAAGATAACACACTGTCAAGTGCAGCTCCAAACAACAAACTAATGCAAAATAGCTGAAATCGGGTTTGAAATCCTTGATAACATTAGAATAATAGGTTCCAGTTTGACTTGACAAGTACATACTGTACAGTTTCAAACTCTCATGAACATTCTGACATAATAGAATAGGAGGGGGGATTGTGGTGGCTCATACTGTGTTGAATTTCTTTTTAGGAAGTTTTAAGAGTTAAACATAATTGCACTGATATACAGTGCTGTTCAAAAGTTCTAAGCAGGTGAGGAAAAATTGCTGCAACTAAGAATGTTTTAAAAAATAGAAGAGTAAATAGTTTATTTTTATCAATGAACAAAATGCAAAGTGAAATAACAAAAGAGAAATCTAAATTAAATCAATATTTGGTGTGACCAGTCATGGTCTTCAAACCAGCATCAAACATCAATTCTTGCTTGCACTCTAGCTACACTTACACACAGTTTTTGAAGGAGCTTGGCAGGGAGGTTGTTCCAAACATCTTGAATAACTAACTACAGGATATTTGTAAATGTTGGCCTGAGCAAATCCCTTTTTTCTCTTCTTGTAATCCCAGACAAACTCGATAATGTTGAGATAATGGCTCTGTGGGGGCCATGTGATCACTTCTACGACTCCCTGATCTTCTATCTGCTGAAGATCACTATTAAAGGGGTTTTCCCATAAACAAAGTTGATTTTAATCAGCAGATCTTGGAATCCTTATATATTATTTCTAAACACTCTTTTTCGGTGATACTTTGTATCTCCGTTCATACTGCACCCACACACACACAAATGATACACCATTTCAAAGGTAAACTTGCCCCCTTCAGCAAGAAAATAGCCAAACAAACCACACATCCACGATGTGATCACAAAATACAGTTGAAACATTAATTTTCATAAACCTGCAGTAAGGAAAAATGACCTGCATGTGGCACCACACTACCCCAAAGCACACTACCACAAAGCTGCTTACAGACATCACAAACAAATCCTAACATTTCCCTTGGGGGCTTTCCAGCTTGCCGAACTCCTTGCCCAGGCGATTTCAGGCACAATGGAGGATTGCACACTTCACTGCAGGTGAGTCACATATGCAAACACATTTGTAAACATACACTGCCTATTCAATTGCACACTTGCTCCGTTTATATTCCACCAACACACACAAATGATACACCATTTCAAAGGTCAAATTACCTGCAGGTGGCATTTACCTTGGGGTCTTTGCAGCTTGCTGAACTGCTTGCCCAGCCTTTTTCAGGCAAATTGGAGGATTGCACACTTCACTGCAGGTGAGTCACATATGCAAACACATTTGTAAACATGCACTGCTTTTTTGGTGATTACTTTGCCCCACACACACAAATAATATACCATTTGAAAAGTAAACTTGCCCCTTCAGCTATAAAATACACAAACAAACCACACATTCACGATTTGATCAATAAATACAGTTTAAACATTCATTTTCAGAAGCCTGCAGAAAAAAACTAGTTAACTGCAGGTGGCACCACAACCTCAAGACTTTTTTTAGCCTCTAGTTATCAACCCAATTTATTGTATTAGCAATCTACATATATAAATACCTCTCTGAGTTCATCATCTCATTAAATACATTAACATTTGACCAGCTTGATTTTCCTGAAATTGACTGCGCCCCCGACAACCAACGTGCAAAAATTTTGCACGGGCCAACTAGTAATAATAATTTCCACAATTGGATGTGTTTAAATAAAATGCTCCTGTGATGGGATAATCTTATAAACGTGCCCCTTCTGTGTACTGTGTTATGACTGTGTCTGACCGTACTGGAACATGGTCTGATCATACCACAGCTCCTGTGCAGAGGAGGAAGCAGTATACCGACATTGCAGCACAGGATATAATAATATAATATAATAATATAATGTAATTATTTCTTTGAGGTAAAATACTTTTTTAAAAACAGGCAGGGAAATGTTTAATTTCACAAAAAGAATTAACTGTGATCCCATGCTGTAATGTCTGTATACTTTCTTGCTCCCCCTTGTCCAGGAGCTGTGGTATGATCAGACCATGTTCACTGCACTCAAACCATGCATTGTAGGTCAGACACAGCCATTACACAGCACACAGCATGGGTATTGTTGAAATTATTATGATTCTATGATGTATTGATTAAAATCAACTTTAAAATTAATTTTGTTCATGGGAAAACCTCTTTAATGGGATTGAATGTATGCTTGGGGTCGTTGTCCTGGGGTAGAATAAATTTGTAGCCAATGAACAGTCTCCCTGATGGTATTGCATGATGGATAAGTATCTGCCTATATTTGTCAGCATTCAGCAAACCTTTAATCCTGAGCACATTTCCAACTCAGTGTGCTGAAGTGCAGGCCCAAACTTGCAAGTAACCTCCACCATGCTTCACTGTTGCCTACAAACACTCATTAATTTTCTGCTCTCTAGTCCTTTGGCAAACAAACTGCTTTCTGTTACCACAAATGTTTCAAATTTTTACTCATCAGTCCGGCAAGACTTCTTTGAACAGTAGATGGGTGAACCTGGATTGCACTGGTTACAGCCAATTCTGAGCTGATACCACTGCTCGTCATCTTCCGATTTTGAAGCGAAATAAGCATAATGTGTCTTTCACCTGCTGCATTAAATTTCCTTTTGCCGACCACTGTGTCAACTTTGCCCACTTTTTGGTGTCTTTAATGCTGAGAAATGTAGGTAGATATTTATCCATCATGAAGGTGTCTGACTGGCTCCAAATTTATTCTGTAGCAGGTCAACGTCCTCAAACATACAGCCAATGTCTTTAAGAACTCTCATCGGGATAAAGAAGAACAGAGTCCTGGTAGTAATGATATGGCCCCCATAGAGCCCTGATCTCAACATGATTGAGTCTGTCTGGGACTGAAAACAGAAGGATTTGTACAAGCCTACATCCATAGAAGATCTGTGGTTAGTTCTCCATGATGTCTGGAACAACCTCCCAGCCTTCAAAGACCATGCTCAAATGTGCCTATAAGAATTCATGTTTTGTTGCTGTTTTGAAGACAAAGGGCAGTCACATCAAATATTGCTTTTATTTAGATTTATCTTTAATTCATTCATTTTGCTTTTTGTTAATTGATAAAAATAAACTATGAACATTTTTACTTTTGAAAGCATTTTTTCTTAGCGGCAATTTTTCCACTCCTGCTTAAAACTTTTCAACAGCACTGTGGATATCTCTTTTCTTAAATTAGTTTACTAACCTTGAATCTCAGTCTAGTCCATTATTTTGTTACAGTTTTGATTTTCAATGTACCATTGTTGACATTTTAAGGTCGGTATCTTACTGTCCTTGGTTCCCAGTCTAGCCACTTGTGGTTTTTGTCCTAAGAATTTTGTTTGTTTTAAGAAACAAATCTAGGCTAAGTTCCAATTATATTGCAATCCAATTAACCATATCCGTGAGTATACATAGGTAATGATATGAGTCTGCATGAAATGTTTTTTTTACATTATGAATCAAGGTCAGCGTTCAAGCATGGTGGAGTAACTGGAATCACGTCATAGTACTTTGCATCGTGACCAATAACTCCTTGGTATAAATAAACCAAACTAGGGGCATGCCCTCTAAGACTTTATTATACACCACTCTGTATCTGCGAATCTCTGTCTCCCGGCCAGCGACTTCCAGAACCTTAATAACATCTCTTGTATAAATTACTCTAACATAAAAATTATGGAGGGAAGGGAAGGTACATTCTAAATGGTTTATATTGCTTATAAAGCATCAACACAATGTGAGGCTTTGTACGTAGATTGCATCATTCACAAACTAAATAGAGATAAATATACTGTACTGTATGTATAGATAATAAAAAAAACTACAGTATAGAGAGTCTCATAGGAAATCATCTGAAAATTTTACATAGCTATATAAACATGTGAGAATAGCTCATGTGTCCTAGTTGTTGAAAGGGCACAACAACCAATGCTTCATGTAGTTTGGTGAAAATCATTGTGCAGCTATCTCACAGCTCTTCGATGGAACAGCCTGGAGCATGGGAAGTTCTCAGAGTTCCAAAGCACAGATGGCATAGAGAATAGTAAGAACATTTTTATATACATGAAAAAAAAAAACAGGTTTGTAGCACAAAACACCTTCAACTTTCACAAACGTTTTGTGCAGCTCAAAAGTTGAGAACAAATTTTCAACTCTTGCCATTTTTATGCCAGTTTTAGTCAGTTTCGCCAAAATGAGCAAAGCATGAAAGGGACAAGGCCGGGTTAAATGGCCCAGCCTAATTCATGAAAATTTATGCCACATTACTGGCATAAATTTGGTCATAAATGTACTTACTCCCTTACTGGAGTAACATTTCTGGTGGTGAAGCGTGCCTCTTACTGAAGTAGGCGCCTCTCTCTCTAGCAGTGAGATATTAAAGGGAATCTGTCAGCAGGTTTTTGCTATGAAATCTGAGGGCAGAAAGAGGTATAGGCTAAGAAACTGATTTCAGCAATGTGTCAGTTATTAGGCTGTGTGCTGTCATTTCAATACAATGAGTGTTTTATCTGCAGGAGATTGACACTAGAGGACTACACCTAAGTAGTAAAACTCCGCCCCCAGCACTGATTAGCAGCTTACTGTCAATATACCATGCACAAAGATCACTGTGGTGTAAGAAGGGGTTAGCTTCCTGAACTATGCTGCGCCTAATATCGCTGATTGTCTCTTTTTGCTGCTCTCAGTCTCAGATGAGGTAGCAAAAACCTGTGACAGATTCCCTATAAGTCTGGGGTGCACAACCCTAGTTTAAAATATAATGGGCCCTAGCATTTTAACAATACATTACACATTTAAATCTTATTGTGAGGGGGAGGGCCGTTTTAGCATACTTGAGTTATCGCCATGGAATAAATGGCGCTATAACAATAAATAATAATAATAATAATAATCTCCTGAAACTGATTTTTATACAATTATGCAAAAATGGGAATTACAACATTTTTGTTATAAATACAGTAACATAAGAAAAGGGACCATTCCCCTCTATGGCCTCTATTACAATGAGAATAAATTATATTCTCCTGCCTGTTGCTGTCCCAGCTTTCGAGTCATCAACATTATTGGGGGCGATAGCAATTTCATGGTAAATGTGTCTGCTGATAAGCCACAGTCACATTAAAGTTCATAATGGAGCTGTGACAAGCAAAAGTTATGTAGAAAATATCAAATCGAAAGAGAGAAATGACTGCAAAGTAAAGTCAAAGGGCAAACATACAAAGAACAGTAAGAGTGTGCACTGATATTAACGTAATGTGTGCTTTAGCTAATAAAGAGCTTGGAACAAAAGGAACATGTTAGACTCTGCTGCGTAATTATACAGTGCTGCCGCGAACAGCACAGCAATTACGCACAGTACAATTACACATAAAGTCATTATTAAGTAGTGAAAAAGCCATCCAACAAATACCGAAACAGGCGGTTAATAGATTAAAGAGACACAAACCAATATGAGGTATTAAAACTGATATACTACAGTGTCCAAATCGCAAAACTTATAGAAAAGCCGCGGATACAGCATCACGTGTTTCTCAACGCCAGCAATAAATAGCCAGGTCTTTCACCGGGAAGGAACAACCATGGGAAGGGCAGCATCGAAAAAGGAAAACCACCTATGCCAAAACATGGTATCCATCCACAGACAGCTGTTTCAGGGTATTTGCCCCTCATCAGTGTGGAGTAGGAAACTGGCTATTAGGAGCAGTGCCTAGTAAAAGGACTATAAACATACGGACGGGGAAATCAAAACATCCAACACCGTGGAGACACCATCACGTGTTTCTCAAAGGGAGATCAAAACATCCAACACCACGGAGACACCATCACGTGTTTCTCAAAGGAGATCAAAACATCCAACACTGCGGAGACACCATCATGTGTTTCTCAATGGGAGATCAAAACATCCAACACCGCAGAGACACCATCACGTGTTTCTCAAGGGAGATCAAAACATCCAACACCGTGGAGACACCATCATGTGTTTCTCAAAGATCAAAACATCCGACACCGCTGAGACAACATTACGTGTTTCTCAAGATCAAAACATCTGACACCGCGGAGACACCATCACGTGTTTCTCAAGATCAAAACATCCAACACCGCGGAGACACCATCACGTGTTTCTCAAGATCAAAACATCCAACACCGCGTAGACACCATCACGTGTTTCTCAAGATCAAAACATCCAACACCGCGGAGACACCATCACGTGTTTCTCAAGATCAAAACATCCAACACCGCGGAGACACCATCACGTGTTTCTCAAGATCAAAACATCCAACACCGCGGAGACACCATCACGTGTTTCTCAAGATCAAAACATCCAACACCGCGGAGACACCATCATGTGTTTCTCAAGATCAAAACATCCAACACTGCGGAGACACCATCACGTGTTTCTCAAGATCAAAACATCCAACACCGCGGAGACACCATCACATGTTTCTCAAGATCAAAACATCCAACACCGCGGAGACACCATCACGTGTTTCTCAATAGAGGTCATTCATTCTTATGTTTAAAGTCCTTTTTTTAGGCGCTGCTCCTAAAAGCCAGTTTCCTACTCCACACTGATGAGGGGCAAATACCCTGAAACAGCTGTCTGTGGATGGATACCATGTTTTGGCATAGGTGGTTTTCCTTTTTGGATGCTGCCCTTCCTGTGATTTTTCCTTCCCGGTGAAAGACCTAGCTATTTATTGCTTGCATTGAGAAACACGTGATGCTGTCTCCGCGGCTTTTCTACATGCATTTGCATATTTCCCATAAGGGATGGGGGCAGTGTTCTGGATCACTGTGTTGAGAAACACGTGATGGTGTCTCCGTGGTGTTGGATGTTTTAATCTCCCCGAGGTCATTCATCCTTATGTTTATATACAAATCGCAAAACTGTCTCAAGAATGAGCGGCAATATTGCTCAAGTCTGGCATATATTGTTTAATGCACTGATACAATAGTTTCTATAGTTAAAGAGGACACAATGTGCCCCTTGGTAGAAAACCAGAATTTTCCTCTCCATTTCACAAGTTCATATAATGCAGCTAACTAGTAGGTATTAAAGGGGCTGGCCAAGCTTATGATATTGATGACCTATCCCTAGAATAGGTTATCAATATCAGTTTGGTGGAAATCCGATACTGGGCACCCATTCTGATCAGTTCTTTTAAGCCCATGCAGTGAGTTGGTATAGAAAGTGGACAGAAATGTAACTGCACAGCTCAGTTCATCATGTATATGCCATTACTGAGAACTGCAGATCAGTTGCTATTGCATTAAACTGGTGCTGAGCTGCAGGCCTTGTCAATGGCCACAACGCAATACTATTTCAGCTCTGTTCACTGTTTACATTCGGTAGCTTCTGGAGCTAAAAACAGATGTTGTCACAAGTGTGTCATGTCCTCCTGAGATATCTTCTGGGGTTAGATGATCTTTACGTACTGTGAATCGCAGATCTTCCATTTAGCCTGTGTGTTTTGTTCCTCATATTAAATGGATTTAATTTCCTTTGGCTCAGAAGAGATTAACAATTTTTTGTATGCTGGTTAGAAACATGCAGTTCCATCTCACAGATGCTCCTGACCTGCTCATTTTCTCTCTTTATAAAACTCAGCCAGACCTTCTCATCCCTGCCTGTGAAAGTTTTTTGCTTCCTGGCTTGCTGGAGTTGGTGTGCTGAAGTTGGAGTTCGTAGTTGTTGCTAGAGATTGTTGTCTGCTGTTTTTGGTTGTATGCTTTCTCCATTATTATATTCATATTTGGTTTGTACCTTCCTATCCTTCTCTTTATTCCTCTCTATCCATGGTGAATGTTTTTGTATGTAAGTTGCTTTTTGTTATCCTTGTTTGTCTTACGTGTATATACACTAATATATCTGTCTCAGGCCTCCTGGTGGAGGAGGAGGGGACAGCTTTGGACATTAAAAGGAGTAATAATAAGGTTTACCTTTAAGAATACTCCCGGGACAGGGATAGTTATGGTCCCAGTTCCATGGGCAGTTTGAGGCCCCCACCTTCCTTACCAAAGACCATCAAAGTGTGACATTTTCACAGGCCTCACATTTTTTGATTCTGACATGGATCCCATTGCTAGCCTGGTAAGACAGCTGCAGGACTTGTTTTGTGAGCTATCAGACCTATAGTCTAAGATTTCTTCACACCAAACAGCTGGACTGGATCTTAAAGTGGCACTGCCGGAGGGTTGGGCCAAATTTGTCATGTTCCAGGAAGCATGTAAGCTATATTTCAGGCTTCATCCGCGGCCATCTGGGAGTGTGGTGCAAAGGGTGGGGATTGTTGCCTCCCTTCTTCAAGGAGACTCTCAATTCGAGACCTTCTAACTCTCATCCAACTCATTGCCACTCCACTCGATGGATGGATTTTTTGGGGCTCTTGGCCTCGTTTACGATGACCCAGACTGGGTCTTCCTTGCGGAATTTAAACTACGCAAGATCCAGCAGGAGGCCGACCAGCAGAGGAATTTTGTTCAGAATTGTGAACATGAGCCACTGACAGCCAGTGGAATGACCCCACCCTTAGGAGTCAGTTTTGTCAGGACCTGCCTGAACGCTTAAAAGACGTATTGCCACTGTACAAAACTCCAGCATTGTTGGAGGACTCCGTGGCTCTTGCCATACGTATAGACAAACGCCTCTGGGATAGATTCGTAGTGACCCCACCCCCTGTGTACTTCCAAGGACTGAAGTTCTCCCTGTGTGCTCTGGAGAACCCATGCAGGTAGGGGGTACTTCTCCCATTATGGGTCTCTTGTGATTAGCTGCAAGACAGGGGTGTGCTTTTTCTGTGGCAAAAAAATTTTATTGGGGGTTTTTCATATATACCTAAACAGCAGAAACCGTCGGAAAACCTGTGACCCCAGTTTGTGTGAAGGATTACAACCTGTCTGTATATATCTCCTCCATAGGTGTGTCTCAGTTTATCCTACCTGTAGAAGTCGTTATATGTACAGAAACTGAGACAATATCTGTCCTACTGGATAGTGGGGCAGGAGCCAATATGGTGGATGCTTAGTTGGTCTCACCTGTAGTAAGCAGTCCATGTGTCAGATTGGAGGAGCCAGTTTATATCTAAATTTTTGAGGCGTTTTGTTCCCATTTAAGGATATATCTATCCTTTTTCTCAGTGTTCCACCCTTAAACTAATGGTCAGACTGAACGCTTAAACCAAAGTTTGGATGTTTTGCATCAGATTACTAGGAGAATTGGTCTTCTTTTTTATCACTGTTTGAGTTTGCTTTAAACAATCATCATAGCAAGTCCACTGGTAAGTTGACATTTTTGGGCGCATATGGCTTCCATCCTCAGTTCTGTACCTTCAGTAAAGATGAGTTCTTGGGGGTTCCTGTAGAAAAACAATTCTAGTCTTTGCTTTCATCTGTGTGGGAAGGGGTTGAGAAAAATTTAAAGATCATGGGAGACAAATACAAACATATGACTGATAAAAAATAAATTTCGGGTCCAGACCTGGGAGTCTATGAGTTGGAATGGCTGTCTACCAATAATATTAAACTGAAAGTTCCTTCTCGTAAACTGGGTTTATTGGTCCTTATAACATCGTCTTATAAGCCTTGAGGTTCACCAATACCACCAAATCTGTCTGCTGTTTGATCTCAGTCCATAGCTCCTGCGCGTCGTGGGATTTGTCCCTCAAACAGAGGAGTTTCAGAACAGTCTACTGTTGTTTCCCTCTTGCTGTGCTGAAGTTTATAGTGCAGGTCTTCCTGTTAATGGATGAGGAGGTGGTGGAGGAAGCGGAGGAAGAGGAGGCAATCTGGACAGATAAACGTTCAGTAATCCTAGGTGGTGGTGGTAGGACATGAGCTAGAATGCCTTCTTCTGTTCTAGCAGTCACTACATTTACCCAGTGGGCAGATAGAGATGTAATGTCCCTGGCCGTGTTTACTGGTCCACATATTGGTCATTATGTGGACCTTGCGCTGATGGTGTTGCGCAGTGCACACCTGATTTGCTCAGCAACATGTTTGCGTAGGACTGGGATGGCTCGCCTGGAAAAGTAATGGTGACTGTTTTTTTAAACTGTCCATCGTCCCCAGCTGGAATGACAGCATTTTGAAGGCCAGTTATTTGGAAATTCTGTCATTCAGGACCATGGCTCGTGAGTGACTATGGGGTTATCTCTTTCTCTAGTGGGTTTGGGTATGGAAAGCTGAACACTTCAATGGGACTGAGTGGAGATGCTCAGTGACGCTGGTGGTGGTGGTGATGTTGTAACATCCTCTCTTTGAGGTGAAGCAGGTGGCTCTGACGATTGTGAGCAGGAGGAAGAGGCAGAGACCACAGAAAAAGAGGGAGCAGGAGGAGGCTCAGATCTCTCATGCTTTTTAAGGTGTGTACTCCACTGCAACTCGTGCTTGGAAATCAGATGCCTAATCATACAGGTGGTGCTTAGGTTCAGAACATTTATCCCTCGCTTCAGTGCCTGACGGCACAGCGTGCAAACCACCTGTCGCTTGTCGGTAGCACATTCCCTGAAGAAATGCTTTTTTGAGGTGTCTTTGGTGTGCTGATTTCAGTGGCACAGTGGCAGTAGCAGCCGATGTACTGTTTAGGGGCCGTTCGCTGTGCCTTTGCACCCTGCTCCCTCTTTTGCTGTGCTGCTGTGGCAGTGTGGTCACCTCCTCTACACTGCACACATCACTAGGATGGTCTCCGCTCAATGTGGGGTCTAGGACCTCATAATTTACCACATAATCTTACACCAATTCCAATACAGCTGGTCTGCACACGGCAGAAAGATGCTGCAGTTGACAACTGAGTTTCGCCATTATCTGACATGCCCTGTAATAGTCCACTGACTGTGTGCAATAGCCCTCTCACGTACTCATCCTCCAGCTTACCATGTGGTTGGACATCAGCACATTCCGTCTCTTTCACTTCTAAGGCAGGGCCAGGTGGATAGGCCACATAATCAGATGACCACTGTCCTCAGGTGACAACTGTGTACTTTCTGCAGTGGACTGGGTGGAAGATAATGTGAAGGAACTGGAGCAACTGTCAGCTATCCAATCTAACACATTTTCAACATCTTGTGGCCTCACCATTTGTGCAGTGGTATTCGGGCCTAAGAAGGGACAAATAACGTCCTGTTGACTGCGTGCACTAGAGGAAGGTGTTGTAGGTGGGTACTTAACAGGCACAGAATGATCACATCCTGTCCCTGCAGCAGGTACACCACCATCACCAGCTACACCAGAATGGCCACGATTTTATGCTCCACTCTCTTTTGAAAGGCTTTTTTCTGCACAGGACTCGCAAAAGAGATGGCAGAAGAGTAGATTTATTTTTTTGCAACAATACTAGAAAACACACAGAGGTCCTGAAAAATTACTTCTTTGGCCTCCTAATGGCAACAAGATGGCTGATGCCAATTAGTTATCTCCAAGACTACTTGAAAATAAACACTGGTTTAGAAAAACACATTTATTTGGCCTAGAAATGGCAACAAGACGGCTGATGCCAATTATTTATTTACAGCACTACTAGAAAACACCCAGCAGTCCTAAAAAAATATTTATTTGGCCTATAAATGGCAACGAGATGGCTGATGCCAATTATTTATTTGCCACACTACTAGAAAAGATAGAGATCAAGAAAAAATATTTATTTGGCCTATAAATGAATGGCAACTAGACAGCTGATTCCAATTATTTATTTCCCAGGCTACTAAAAAACACACAATGGTCCAGTAAAATTATTTTTTGGGTCTATTAATGGCAATCAGATGGTTGATGCTACTTATTTATTTGCAACACTACTAAAAAAACACACAGCTGTCCTGAAAAAATATTTATTTGGGCTATAAATGGCAACAAGATGTCTGATGACAATAATATATTTGCCACACAACTAGAAAAGACAGCAGGCCAGTAAAATTATTTATTTTGCCTACAAATGGCAACTAGACGGCTGATCACAATTATTAATTTGCCATAATACTAGCAAATACAGTGGTCCAGAAAAATTATTTATATGGCCTAGAAATGGCAACTAAATGGCTGATGCCAGTTATTTGCAACACTATTAGAAAACAGACAGTAGTCCTGAAAAAAATATTTCTTTAGCCTGTAAATGGCAAATAGAAGGCTGATGACAATTATTTATTTCCCAAACTATTAAAAAACACACATTATTTCTTCGGTCTATTCACGGCAACGAGATGGTTGATGCTAGTTATTTATTTGCAACACTACTAGAAAACACACAGCGGTCCTGAAAAATTATTTATTTGGCCTACAAATGGAAACGGGATGTTTGATGACAATTATATATTTGCCACATTGCTAGAAAAGATAGCAGGCCAGAAAAATTATTTATTTGGCCTATTAATGGCAATCAGATGGATGATGCGATTTATTTATTTGCAAAATTACTAGAAAACACACAGCAGCTTTTGAAACAGAGTGGTAGTGCACAGTACACACAGCAGTTTAAAGGCACAGTACTCTCAAAGGCAGGGGATGCAGAGTACACATAGCGGCTGATGGCACAGTAATCCCACAAGTATGGCTTGCAGAGTGCACACAGCAGCTATTTGGCAGAGAGCGCAGTCAGAATCTCTCACTCCAGCTGCATCCTATCTCTACACTAATGAGAGCAGAATAGTGGGACAGCCATGATCCGACCTACAGGCTGGGACACATGATGTGTCAGTCAATCACAGCCATATCAAGTATTGGCATGGCTGTGTAGATTCTGGAAGTACCCACAGTCTAAAAACTTGTTGATTGGCTGCACTGCAGCCTTTCAACAAGCTTTATTAGACTGGTGAACCCAAACAGGAAACTGGAAGTATATTAAAAAGTCTGCTTTCAAGGTTTTGCAACAGACCCCAAACTTTACCGTTTGGGTTCGCTGATCTCTAACCATAACTCTAGAAAATGTGATTTCATTACCTTCATCATATGCAGCAAACAAGATAAACCAGACACCTTGGGTATCATTATATCCAGCGCAATGTCAATTGTTATTTATATTATAACTTATTATATAATTATATAACTGTATATGTGTAATATAAAGTCAACATATCATGTTTTTCCTATCATGTTTTTTCCATCTTTTTGGATCAAGCCTGCTTTATATTTAGTTGAAATGTTATAGCCACATTACCTTTGGAAAAATAAAATCAGGATACCGCAATGCACAAAACTAATCTAATCTAAACAGTCATAAAATACTTTGAAAAGTTGTCAAATTTTGGCTCTACATGGAAAAATCGTGACTTTTTCCATTTTCACACCAGTTTGAAGCAGCTGTGCCAAAATGAACAGCGCTGAAGAGAAGTCGGGGCTGGACGAGGCATGGCTATTGACACCCATCAAATTCATGAATGCTGCAGGCGTTTCTTATGCCAGAAATGTTACTCCAGTCCTCAACTGACGTAACATTTCTGGTGAGGTGCACTCCAAACTAATAAGTTGACCCAAACTCATTAAATGGTCCTCCTAATGAATTTGGCACATCTTATTACTGCACAGCCCTCCATAAGACCTGAAGGTAAAATGCCAGTCATAATGCATTGGAGCCAATGTCTTCAGCTAATTTCTAACATTCAACATTTCAGCCTTTGGTCTCCTGCTCTTAACCAACAAAACGAAGCGTGCTAAACATGCTTAAAAAGTTGTGCCTCCATTATTTGCACCAAATTTATCAACACTGCATGCCAATTAATAAACATAGAGTAGTGGAGTTGAAGTCAGAATACTAAAAGATTTGGCCTGTAACCTCCCATATTTCATATATAGCACTGACATCTTCAGGGGCATTTGGGCTTCTGCAGGTACCACAGACCAGGCGAAACGGCTTCTGTTCATGTCTTTGTTGCTATCCTACCACACCTTAAAATTTCCCCTTTCAGACTTGGATACAGTAGCTGTTAGATTACTTAATTTCATAAGTGAGATCCAACTGACAACATCCTGCTGTCCTTAACAATAAATCGCGCCATGAACCAACCGGATAAAGCTACACCATACTGCTTAACACTGTTTGATAATTATACACATAATCACATTGCACAGATAAAAGGAATACTTACATCAGTAGACTGATATGACAAAAATATGAAACTAAATGTCAAGTTCAGCAAGATAAGAGAAAGATCAACATGTACCTCTGGGCTATGGGGAACATTAGCATAAACACAGCACATTCTGCCAGCAGATAATAACCATGATGATGCTGAATCATCAATATTACTATATATTAAATGGAACAAGCCAGACTTGCTGCAAACAAACAAAGGGAGTTAGAGGCGATTTGGAGACAGCTAATGGCAAGGGAAAAATCACTGTAAAAAACACACCACAGGGGGCAAATTAATATGCACAAAATACAAAAAATGACTTCACTACAAAGAGCAAAAACAAGTCGAAAAAAATATTCTTCCTAAAGACACATTGATCTTAGTGCACTGCAGCAAAATTCACACAGTATTCTCCTGCTAGCCCATTCAGCTACAGAATGCAGAATGTCTACCCCTCCCATTTTGCAATATTTATCATGAATTGTCCAAGGATTCTGAATATATTGGAATATATCCAAGTTCTCTACGTTATGTTTATGCTTTTATTTCAGGCTAATTTAGAGGGATTCTTCCTTCATAAACATTTATGATATCTAAGTATAACATGCCATAAATAGTGATGAGCGAATATACCGTATTTTTCGGACTATAAGACGCACCGGACCATACGACGCACCCCAAATTTGGGTTGAAAATTGCAAAAGAAAGATGGGGGTCCGTCTTATTGTCTGAATTTACAGTATCTTACCTGAGGGCTGGCGGTGGCAGCCTGTGGGTCACAGGAGGCATGGTGTCGGCAGAGGTGGGGTGATGCGGTACGACGTGCACCTGAGCAGGGTCCCTTCCTGCTTAGGTGCGCGACGCCATGGCCTGGTGTCCATGGGGGGTTGAAGTAGTGGTGTGGCGACAGCAGAGGTGCAGAAATAATGTGCAGTATGGCGTGAGCAGGGTCCCTTCCACAGGTGAGGTGATGCAGTGGCCCAGTATCCATTCCAATGTGAGCAGCAGAGCCGGGTTAATTACCAGTTTATTGGTGGCGGCGGCCATCTTCCTGAGGCCACGCGTGCGCAGATGGAGTGCTCTGCTTCCCGGGGCTTCAGGAAAATGGCCGTGGGAGGCCGCACGTGCGCAGATGGAGATCACGGCGGCCATTTTCCTGAAGCCGAGATCTAAATCTGCAAACTCGGCTTCAGGAAAATGGCTGCCGCGATCTCCATCTGCGCACGCGCAGCCTCCCGCGGCCATTTTCCTGAAGCCCCGGGAAGCAGAGCACTCCATCTGTGCATGCGTGGCCTCAGGAACAACCTCCAAATGGCCGTCATATACCGACCTCTGGGCCCGACCACTGCCTTTATTGACCAATTCTCCACCTGCCTCCTTCACTTTCTCTCTGGTGACTTTCGCACCATCATCATGGGTGCTTTCAACATCCCCATTGACACCCACCAGTCAGTAGCCTCCAAACTCCTGTCCCTTACTTCATCCTTTGGACTTACTCAGTGGTCCTACTCAGCCACCCACACAATCGGACACACATTAGACCTTGTCTTCACCCGTTTCTGCTCCCTATCTAACTTCACAACCTCCCCTCTCCCTCTATCTGACCACCATCTGCTCACTTTCTCTTCCCTGCCCTCCTCACTGGTAACCAATGTCCAGCCACATGCACACCCACGCAGGAACCTCGCACACCTAGACACCCACACACTCTCTGACTCTATCCTACCACTAGCATCCATATCGTCACTCCACGACACACACACTGCCACTGCTTTCTACAATGCCACTCTAGCATCAGCTATCGACATGGTCGCCCCTGTCATGCATAGCAGAGCGTGAAGAACCAATAGACAACCCTGGCACAATAACATCACTAAAATGCTTTGGCAAGTATCCAGAATTGCAGAACGGCGTTGGAAGAAAACACATTCGCAAGACGATTTCACTGCACTCAAACAAGCAACACTCGCATTTAAATCAACTCTCACCTCTGCTAAACAGGCCTACTTCACAACCCTCATATCTTCCTTATCCCACAACCCCAAACAGTTGTACAACACTTTTAACTCCCTCCTCGGTCCACCACTGCCCACTCCGAGTTCCCTAATCGTTGCGGAGGACTTTGCCATGCACTTTAAAAATAAGATAGGCCAAACAAGGCAAGTCTTTGTCGTCAAACCACCACAACCCCTTTGTATACCAGACCAATGCCCAAACCTCATAACTTCCCTCTCCAAAATCACTGAAGGGGAGCTTGCTCATCTTCTCTCCAAATCACACCTCACCACTTGTGCACTTGACCCTATCCCATCCCACCTCCTCCCCAAACTCATCAACACACTAATCCCATCCCTAAGCCATCTCTTCAACCTATCACTAACTTCTGGTACCTTCCCCACTGCTTTCAAACATCCCACAATCACACCTATCCTCAAAAAGCCATCCCTTGGCCCAAGCGCTATGTCCAGCTATCGCCCCATATTTTTGCTCCCTTTTGCATCCAAACTCCTTGAGCAGCACGTCCATGCTGAACTTTCCTCTTACTTTGCATCTAACTCTTCGACAACCTACAATCTGGCTTCCATCCCCACCATTCCACTGAGACTGCCCTGACCAAAATTGCTAACGACTTACTTACAGCCAAAGCTAACAGACAATTCTCTATACTCCTCCTTCTAGACCTGAGCTATGTCTTCCACACAGTTGACCACTGCCTCCTACTACAGATCCTCTCCTTCTTTGGGGTCAAAGACCTTGCCCTATCCTGGATCTTCTCATACCTTACCAACCACACATTTAGCATTTCCTACTCCCATACTACCTCTTCATCTCGCCCCCTCTCTGTTGGTGTCCCTCAATGCTCTGTCCTTGGGCTCTTACTCTTCTCAATCTATACACTCGGCCTGGGACAACTCAAAGTCCTTTGGTTTCCAGTACCATCTATATGCTGATGACACTCAGATCTACCTCTCTGGCCCAGATGTCACCTCTCTGCTCTCCAGAATCCCAGAGTGTCTATCAGCCATATCCTCCTTCTTCTCTTTGTGACGCTGTAAGAATCTGGCTGCACTCGGATGTCACCCGAGTGCAGTCCTATAGAGCATGTAGATTCAAACAGTGAAAAACGGAGAGTGGACCCACTGGACCGTGATGACGAACCCCTCTCGGACGAGCTGACCAGGTGGACCGCCCCCTATACAGGGAGAGTTAGGGGCAGGCCCGTGAGGGACTATCGCCACGGAAGCTGGAGGGTCGACTGAGATCAGATGGAAACACAGCAGGCACAAAGGGAAAGAGGGAACAGAAAGGAACTACTGAGACAAGGGAGAAGATGGGAACGCTACGGAGGCACGGAGGCTGGCAGGACAATATGGAGACACAGAGGCTGACGGGAGCAAGGAAAAGATAAAGGAGCCGGGCAGGTACCGCAGAGGAAATGGAACTGAAGGAACAAGGCAGGAACACAGGAAACAGGCAGGCACTGCAGAGGGCGGAGGAGACCCAAAGTCAGAGAGCTAGAAACGCACAGAGACCACAGGTGGCCAGAAGCACTTGTAAACACAAATGAACATCAGGCACAGAGAAGCAGCAGGAAGCAGTTTAGGCTACGTTCACACTAGCGTTCTGCTAGTGTGCGTCGCCTTAGCGTCGGGCGACGCAGCGGCGACGCACGCGTCATGCGCCCCTATGTTTAACATGGGGGACGCATGCGTTTTTGTGTGTTGCGTTTTACAACACTTGCGTCTTTTTTGCCGCTAGCATCGGACCAAGAAAACGCAACAAGTTGCATTTTTCTTGCGTCCGATTTTCGGCAAAAAACGACGCACGCGTCGCAAAACGCAGCGTTTTTGCGTGCGTTTTGCCGCGTTTTTGTGTGCGTCATGCGTTGCGTCGCCGACGCAGCGGCGCGCTGCGCTAGTCTGAACGTAGCCTTACATAGCAGCATGGGAGCTACTTCCGGGTTACAGTCCTCCAGGATGACAGAGAGGACAGGAAAGAGTGCCAACAGGGGAATCAGATGTGCGCACGCGCAGAGCTGAATGCGACGCGCGCGCGCACCCGGCGAGCTGAAGTGGGGAGAGGCGGCGGCAGCAATGGCATGACAGTACCCCCATCTTTACGCCCCTCCTTTTTAAGACTAGAAAGAAACCGGGACAAAATACGAGGAGCCCGAATGTTCTCTCGAGGCTCCCAGGACCTCTCCTCAGGACCAAAACCCTTCCAGTCAACCAAAAACAAAGTTCTCCCTCTAAGTTTTTTCATGGCTAAAATGTCCCTAACTTCAAAGACATCATCCTCGGAAACAGGCGAAGGAGAACAAAGGTTAGAAGAATGAAACTGATTAAAAACTACAGGTTTAAGGAGAGACACATGAAAAGAATTAGAAATACGCAGAGAGGCAGGCAACTTAAGTTTGTAAGAAACGTCATTAATACGAGACAAAACTTCGAATGGACCGATATAGCGAGGACCCAGCTTATGTGAAGGGATTTTGAGACGGATAAATTTAGAAGAAACCCAAACCTTGTCCCCAGGATTGAATATAGGAGAATCAAGACGTCTTTTGTCCGCATGTCTCTTCATCCTAACTTGAGCCAACTCAATGGCGGACTTGGTCTCCTACCAGACCCTGGAGAACTCTCTAGACAGAAGATCAGCCGCTGGTACAGTAGAGACAGGAGGAATCGGAAGAGGAAGACCAGGATGTTGACCGTAGACGATAAAAAATGGAGATTTGTTAGTGGCTTCGCTGGGATGGTTATTGTAAGAAAACTCAGCCCATGGCAGCAAGTCAGACCAATCATTCTGATGAGAATTGGAAAAATGACGGAGATAAGTTACCAAGGTCTGATTAGTACGTTCCACCTGGCCATTGGACTGTGGATGGTAGGCCGAAGAAAAATCAAGCGAAATATTCATAGATTTGCAGAGGGATCTCCAGAAGCGGGCGGTGAATTGAACACCTCGGTCAGAAACAATATGTAAAGGAAGACCATGAAGACGAAAAATATGGTGAACAAAAATCTTTGCCAATTCGGGAGCAGAAGGTAAACCTGGGAGAGCGATGAAATGAGCCATCTTGGAGAAACGGTCCATGACCACGAAGATGACGGTGGAACCAGAAGAATGAGGCAGATCAGTGATGAAATCCATAGATAAATATTGCCACGGAGTGGAAGGTACTGGCAAAGGATGTAGAAGCCCAGAAGGTAGTTGCCTGGGAATCTTATTCTTGGCACAGGAAGGACAAGAGGCGACAAAACTTTGGACATCCTTAGACAACGTTGGCCACCAGTAAAAACGAGAGATCAAACGAAAGGTTTTTTTGAAACCAACATGTCCAGCTAGTTTGGAGGCGTGACCCCAAAGTAAGACACGTCTCCTGTTCCCTTCAGCGACAAAGGTCTTACCCGGAGGCAACGCAGTGAGAGAGACTGGAGCAACTGTGATGACTCTGGCAGGATCAATGATGTGTGCAGGCTCGTCCTCCAAATCCACCACCTGGAATGACCTAGACAGAGCGTCGGCTTTGGAGTTTTTATTTCGTGGCAAGAAAGTTCGAAGTCAAATCTGGCGAAAAACAAGGCCCACCTGGCCTGCCGAGGATTAAGTCTTTGCGCAGAACGAATATACGCCAGATTCTTGTGATCGCTGTAGATTATAAAACGATGTAAAGCCCCTTCTAAGAGGTACCGCCACTCCTCTAATGCCAACTTGATTGCCAAAAGTTCTTTATCACCGATGGAATAATTTTTTTCTGAGGAGGAGAAGATCTTAGAGAAAAAACCACAGTGCACAAGACGACCAGAAGAGGATTTCTGCGAGAGCACAGCTCCAGCTCCAACTGCAGAAGCATCTACTTCAAGGATGAAGGGTTTATTGGCCACTGGACGATGAAGAATAGGAGCTGAGGCAAAGGCTTGCTTGATGGACCGGAAAGCCTCTTCGGCCTCAGACGACCACAGATGAGGATTGGCACCCTTCCGAATCATGGAGGAGATTGGAGCTGAAAGAGAGGAAAAGTGAGGTATAAACTGCCGATAGTAGTTAGCAAATCCAAGAAATCACTGAATTGCTTTCACTCCAAGAGGACGCGGCCAGTTGAGCACGGCAGAAACTTTTCCCGGATCCATACACAAACCAGCGTCGGAAATGATGAAACCCAAGAAGGGTAGAGATGACTGTTCGAAGACACATTTTTCCAGTTTTGCGTACAGCCTATTCTCTCTCAAACGCTGAAGTACTTGCCGTACATCTCTTCTGTGAGTAGACAGATCTGGAGAGAACACAAGTACACTACAACACAGGTGTAAAGTAGATCCCGAAAAACATCATTTACGAACTCCTGGAAGACTGCGGGTGCATTGCATAAACCGAATGGCATAACCAAATATTCATAATGACCATCTCTGGTATTAAACGCAGTCTTCCACTCGTCACCAGAACGGATACAGATCAAATTATAAGCTCCTCTGAGATCCAATTTGGTAAAGATTCGTGCTCACGTAGACGATCAAAGAGTTCTGGTATGAGAGGAAGTGGGTACTTGTTTTTGATCGTGATGGTGTTGAGACCCCGGTAGTCTATACATGGGCGAAGAGAACCGTCCTTCTTTTTAACGAAGAAGAACCCAGCTCCTGCAGGTGAGGAAGACTTTCGAATGAAGCCTCTGGCCAGATTCTCTTGAATATATTCGGACATGGCTTGAGTCTTGGTAGGAGACAATGGGTAAATACGACCCCTAGGTGGAGTAGAACCAGGAACAAGGTCTATCGGGCAGTCATAAGAGGGGTGCGGCGGCAAAATCTCCGCTTCCTTCTTGTTAAAGACGTCTGAGAAAGCGCAATAGGCTGGAGGAATTCCCACGGATTCCAAAGCAGACCGAGAGGAGGACGCAGGCTTGACGGGAAGCAGGCACCTGTTCAGACAAGACTGTCCCCACCGTAGAACATCTCCAGTACGCCAGTCCAGCGTGGGTTCGTGATCTCTCAACCAAGGAAGACCCAAAAGGAAAGAATGAGACAAAGAAGGTAAAACATAAAAGGCCAGTTTCTCACGATGAAGAGCTCCAATCTGAAGTTCGACTTCCTCCGTAACCAAGTTGACGGTCTCCCGCAAAGGCTGACCATCGACGGAAGCTATTTGTCTAGGAGTCTCCAAGGGTCTAACAGGTATCCCAAGCCTGTTAACAACCTTGAGCTGAACAAAGTTCCCAGCTGCTCCTGAATCAACATAAGCCTCCAGAGAAAAGTGACGGGAACCTAAATGTAGAATAACAGACAAAACCAGAGGCGGAGAGGAATCATAACCACCTAGGAAGGCCTCTCTTACCTGTCCTAGGCGGATGCGTTTCCCGGCTTCTGAGGACAAGCGCGTAAGAGATGAGAGGCACTGCCGCAGTAAAAACAAAGACCTTGTGCGAGTCTCTCCTTGCGGCGTTGCTCAGAAGACTTAAGGCGATCGACCTGCATGGGTTCAGGAGAAGATGAAGAAGCCACCGGGGCTGCTTGAAAAAAAGAAGTCCCTCGAGCAACAGTGGTCTGGCGAAGAGGTCTCCTCTCTCTGGCAAGCTCACGAGTGCGCTCCTGAAAGCGCAGATCAATGCGTATGGCCAAGGAGATAAGATCATCCAAAGAGGTGGGAGTGTCCTGTCCCGCCAACTCATCCTTAATCCGTGAAGACAAACCACGCCAAAACGCTCCAACCAAAGCCTCATTATTCCACCCAAGGTCTGAGGACAGAGTCCGGAAACGGATGGCGTACTGGGCTACTGAGAGAGTACCCTGGTAAAGGTTAAAGAGGGACTCAGTGGTAGAGACCAGACGACCAGGTTCATCAAAAACCTTACGGAAGGTATCCAGGAACGGATTGAGTTGGGAGACCAAAGGATCATCACGCTCCCAGAGGGGATTAACCCACGCCAAAGCCTCACCCTCCAAATGGGATACTATAAAAGCAACCTTAGCTCGGTCGGTAGGATAAAGTAGCGGAGACAATTCAAAATGCAACTGGCATTGATTAAGAAAGCCGCGGCACGCTTTAGAATCCCCACCATACCGAGGAGGTCTAGCAAGTCGGGGCGAGGGTTGTGGCGCAGAGACAGGAGTGGAAACAGAGGCCACATTCTGGAGGGAGAGAAGCCAATCATTAATGGAGGCCATAAAATTCAAAATATGGGACCGAGTGTCCCGTTGTTGACCTAGCTCCTGCTGAAGGGCAACCAACTGCGGAGCAATACCAGGATCAGAAGGCTGTAAAGCCGCTAGGCGAGACTCCATATTCTTTAAAAATGACATGATCCTAGTCTGGTTTTCACGCAAAAAGAGTAACTCCTTTTGAGTGGTGGAGACTCCAGCGGGGTCCATGGCCTGATGTTACTGTGACGCTGTAAGAATCTGGCTGCACTCGGATGTCACCCGAGTGCAGTCCTATAGAGCATGTAGATTCAAACAGTGAAAAACGGAGAGTGGACCCACTGGACCGTGATGACGAACCCCTCTCGGACGAGCTGACCAGGTGGACCGCCCCCTATACAGGGAGAGTTAGGGGCAGGCCCGTGAGGGACTATCGCCACAGAAGCTGGAGGGTCGACTGAGATCAGATGGAAACACAGCAGGCACAAAGGGAAAGAGGGAACAGAAAGGAACTACTGAGACAAGGGAGAAGATGGGAACGCTACGGAGGCACGGAGGCTGGCAGGACAATATGGAGACACCGAGGCTGACGGGAGCAAGGAAAAGATAAAGGAGCCGGGCAGGTACCGCAGAGGAAAAGGAGCTGAAGGAACAAGGCAGGAACACAGGAAACAGGCAGGCACTGCAGAGGGCGGAGGAGACCCAAAGTCAGAGAGCTAGAAACGCACAGAGACCACAGGTGGCCAGAAGCACTTGTAAACACAAATGAACATCAGGCACAGAGAAGCAGCAGGAAGCAGTTTACATAGCAGCATGGGAGCTACTTCCGGGTTACAGTCCTCCAGGATGACGGAGAGAACAGGAAAGAGCGCCAACAGAGGAATCAGATGTGCGCACGCGCAGAGCTGAATGCGATGTGCGCGCGCACCCGGCGAGCTGCAGTGGGGAGAGGCGACGGCATGACACTCTTCTCACTTCCTCAAGCTCAATGTGGACAAATCTGAACTAATTATCTTTCCTCCATCTCTATATCTATCAAAATAAATGAAAACACACTTTCCCCTATCCCCAAAATCTGCTGCCTCAGAGTAACCCTGGATTCTGCCCTGTCCTTCAAACCGCACATCCAAGCTCTCGCCACCTCCTGTCGCCTCCAGCTCAAAAATATTTCCAGAATCCGTCCTTTCCTCAACCCTCACTCTATCAAAATGCTTGTGCATGCCCTAATCATCTCCCGCCTCGACTACTGCAACATCCTCCTCTGTGGCCTACCTTCTAACACTCTCGCACCCCTCCAGTCCGTCCTTAACTCTGCTGCCCGACTAATTAATCTCTCTCCTCGCTACACTCCTGCTTCCCCTCTTTGCAAATCCCTTCACTGGCTCCCATTCCCTCAGCGTTTCCAGTTTAAACTACTAACACTGACCTAATAAAGCCATCCATAACCTTTCTCCTCTGTATATTTCTAAACTAATCTCTCAATATCTTCCCTCACGTAATCTCTGGTCCTCCCAAGACCTCCTTCTCTCCTCCACGCTTATTTGCTCCTCACCCAATCGCCTCCAAGACTTCTCCCGAATATCCCGCATCCTCTGGAATTCTGTGCTCCAACACATCCGGTTATCCAGCACACTTGGATCCTTCAAAAGAAACCTGAAAACATACCTCTTCAAAGAAGCTTACAGCCTGTAATGGCTGTAATGACCACACCGCCTCCTCAGCACCATCGGAGCTACTGCAACCCTCGAACTACTGTATCCTTCCCGTTAATCCTGTAGAATGTAAGCCCACAAGGGCAGGGTCCTCTTCCCTCTGTATCAGTCTGTCATTGTTAGTTTAGTGTACTGTAAGCAATATTTGTATTTTGATGTAACCCCTTCTCATGTACAGCACCATGGAATTAATGGTGCTATATAAATAAATAATAACAATAAAAAAAAAAAATTGTGACGTGATGTAGGCATTACATTGCATTGGACTAATGCTGTAGAGAAAGACATGGACCGAACATTCAAAGCTCATATGTTGATCCAATGCCACTAGCCAAAAATTAACAATACGTAAGGTTTTTAGTTCAACATTCTGATCAGACTGTATGAAGCTCACTACCAACTAATTTTTTATAGCCTTAACAAGCGCACTGCCGTGAGCAATCCACTGCTTCTGTGACAGTGCACCAGCAGGGGCGGATAACCTGATACCTCAACGCACCCATGGAACAAGACTGAGTCCCCATGAATCCCGGCCACACCACCCTTCAGGTATAAAACAACAGAAGCAATTACTGCCACACAACACCAAGTGGAAGGAGATAGAAAAATCACCTTGCATAAGCTCGCAAAATGTGAACTGAGAGAAAAATTAGGTGGCACCTCTCTTGTAGTCTCCCGCTAATTTAAAACTCCTGTGTCAAATGGGAGGAGAGCATTGGGTCTACCAATCAGAAGAGTTGTCTAGAATTCCAGCAATTGGATAAAAGGTTTGCTCTACGGAAAATGTAATCTTTGTGGTGCTCGGACGTAAGATGTTGCCTTGATATATACAGAAAATACTCTGGCACTCAACTTGCAGTATAAAGAAATTATTTTTATTCAGTCGACTCACATGAAAACAGATAAAAACATCCAACGTTTCGGCCATACCAGGCCTTTTTCTAAGGATATCTGTACAGAATTAATGAAACAAAAATGATCTTATTCATAAGAAAAAAATAAACATGAAAAATAATAATTCCAAAACAAATATGTACAGGGTACAACAACTACAATATGATATACCGTATATACTCGAGTATAAGCTGACCCAAGTATAAGCCGAGGCACCTACTTTTGCCACGGAAAACTGGGTAAGCTTATTGACTCGAGTATAAGCCGAGTATGCATTGTCCCCTCATAACTGTCCTGCTATGCATGGCTCCCTCTTCCCTGTCCTGGTATGAATATCTCCCCATCCCTATCCCCTTGTCTACATGCCTCCCCTGTCATTATATGCATGCTTCCCCCTTCCCTGTCCTGGTATGAATTCCTCCCCATCCCTGTCCCTGTCTGCATGACTCTCCTGTCCCTGTCATTGTATGTATACCTACCCCTTCCCTGTCCTGGTATGAATGCCTCCCAGTTCCGTCCCTGTATGCATGCCTGCCCGCATGCATGCATGCCTCTCCCGTTAAGTCCCTGTCCCTGTATGCATGCCTCCCCCTTCCCTGTCCTGGTATGAATGCCTCCCCGCATCTCGTTCCGGCCGCCGGCGCCTGCCTGCAGCTCTTCCTGTGCTCAGCGGTCATGTGGTATCGCTAATTAAGGTGATGAATATGCGCTCCACCCCTATGGGAGTGGAGACGTATCCATATTCATCACCTTAATGAGCGGTGCCACATGATCGCTGAGCACAGGAAGTAGTGTGGGCAGTCCAGCTCTTTTTGATGATCTTGCTCTAATGGCTCCGCTCACCAAAAAGATCCAGCTCTTTTTGGATCCTAAATGGATCCCTATTGAATACGTATTCAGGTGTCCGAAACCCCGCCCACCTATTGCAGAAACTCTGCCCACTTGCTAGGAATTAATTAAAATGATGAGTGGGTGGAGTTTTGTTCGGGTGGGGGAAGTTACGTCTGCTAAACACCGGGATTTTACGCCCAGTGAGAGCCATTCAGAGAATTCAGTGGCTCTCACAAAGTTGCCGGCTCCAATTGTCCACAGCAGGGAGCCGGCTCTTTGTGTAGGATTGTTCCCAAATGACACATCACTAACAGGAATAGCTGCAGGCAGGTGCCGGCGGCCGGAACGAGATGCAGTGCCAGCACCGAGGGTGTGCAGGTAGGTGAGTATGATGTGTGCTCTAGCTCCCAGGACCCGCTGCTCCACCGCCCCCTCCTCTGCTGTCTTTCTGTCCCGTGACTCGTGTATAGGCCGAGGGGGGCATTTTCAGCACACAAAAAATGTGCTGAAAAACTTATACACGAGTATATACGGTACATCAAATATCATCTGCAGTTTAACACAATCGTAGCCATATATAAAGACATAATTAAATGAATCTGGAATAAATGATCCCAAGAGAATTACAAATAGTCGATAATGCATATATTAGAGGATATCCTTTTGGTATAAAGGCTTCAGAGATGGGGCATGTGTTAAGTATTGCTTGTATTATGAAAAGATCCAGACAGATACAAACAATCGGTGGTTAAATGAATATAAAGACACAGAGGGAAAAAGGGCTAAAAGATCATGAAAAAAATAATACAAAGGGGGGTAGTAACAAAGAATATAAAAATAAAATGAAAAAGCAAAAGCAAAATTGAAACAACACTAAAAGGAAAAGGGAAAATAACAGAAAATGAAAAAAGGAAAGAGAATGGAATGATCAGAAATAATATAAGATAATGCCGTGGATAAATATAAGTAAAATAGAAAGACAAAAAGAAATCATATATGTATACACCTGTATAGGATAGTGTAACCAATGAGTTACGCAAGAGGAAGCACCTCACCTCAGTGGCTCACGGGATCCACTCCGTAACAAAACCAGAAGGATAGCTTTTGTCAGCACATATAATCATTTATTGGTAAAATTAATCAATGCATCATAAAACACACTTGCTACATAAATCTTTTCCTAACATTCCTGAATTTGAGACTAAACCGCTTCTATGTAACAAAAGGGCCAGAAATATTAAAAATCACTTGGTCAGGGCAGACATAGGTTCACAGCTCATTAGATCAATGCAGAGGACACTTTCCACACCAAGTAATGGCATATTTCCCAGCTTGCGCTGTCTACAATGCTCCAACATCATTAAGGGGGACACTTTTACTCACCGAGGCTCAGGAAAATGTTTTCCCATAAAAGGGTTTATGGTTTGTTCCTTACCTGATCAAGTGTCCATGCGGTCTCAGATATGTTGGAGAAACTACCCGACATATCCAAGATTGCATTTCTCAACACAAATCTACAATTCGTTGTGGCCGTACACTGTTACCTATCCCAATCCACTTTATCTCAATGCGACACTCCATTTCCCTACTCAGACATCAAACTATAGAACACGTGCCCCTATCTAGATGGGAAAGCGACCATATTAAAAAACTTAAAGAACGTGAGTCCTATTGGATCCACATCCTTCAGACACCGTCTCCTTGAGGCCTAAATTGGGAATATCAGATTGTGCTATGAAATGTCCTCTAGAAATTTCTAATATCTACATTTAATGTAACTAATTACTTGTTTCTCTTTGCTTCTTTTTCCTAGTTTTTTTAATTTAGCATTTTCCTTCTTCATTTATTGTTTATTATTATTTGTTCACCCTTTTTTCCTTTATCTTTTATTTTTCCATTTCCTTTCCTCCTTTCTTCTGGATACTTTGCTTCATTTCTTTCCCCACATCTCATTTTTATGTAATTTTTCCTTCTTTTACACTTCGTTGCTCCATACTTGTTACAGTTTGTTTATAGATGCCTACATCATGCATGTAAACCTCCTAAATCAGCGCCGCTCATGTCCACACTTTGTTTGGTGATCTCTGCCACTATTTGGCTCCTTACAAGTGGCGCCTGCGCACTAAACACCTGGAAATTCTACGCAACAATCACATGACTGACATCATGTGAGGCTGGTTTCACACTTGCGTTTCAAAACGCATGCGTTAAAAAAAAACGCATGGTGAAAAAACGCATGTAAACGCGTGCAAACGCTGCGTTTTTTTGACGCATGCGTTTTTGCATGTGGTGAAAAAAATGCGGCGTTTTGACGCGTTTACATGTGTTTGTTCATGCGTTTGCGTTTTTTAAACGCATGCAGATAAATGTGTGACAGCTGCCAATCATCAAAATAAAGTAAAAAACCCACTATAAACAGAAAGAGCTAGGGTTAGGGGTAGGGATCCTAGCCCTAACCCTAAAGGGATCCGAACCCTAACCCTAACCCTACCCCTAACCCTAACCCTAAAGGGATCCTAACCCTAACCCTACCCCTACCCCTACCCTTAAAGGGATTAGGGTTAGGGGTAGGGTTAGGGTTAGGGGTAGGGTTAAGGTAGGGTTAGGGTTAGGGGTAGGGTTAGGGTTAGGGGTAGGATCCCTTTATCAATTTTATGGTGTGGGGTAGTTTATCAGTGTGTTTTTTTTTTTTAAACGCATGCATTTTTAACGCATGCAAACGCATGTGGTTAAAAACACATGCGTTTACATAGACAGCAATGCATTTTTTGCGGCAAAAAAACGCCGCAAAAAATACTACATGTTGCATTTCTGCAACACAATGCATGCAGAAAAAACCGCATGCATTGCAAAAACGCATACAAAAAATTTATGCGTTTTTAATGTTAAATATAGGGGAAAAAACGCATGCTTTTTTTGCGTTTTTTACCGCAAAAACGCAAAAAAATAAAAACGCAAATGTGAAACCACCCTGACCGAGCCTTCGTCGCCGTCCCCAAGCCAAAGGTGCTTCCTCTTGCTTTCTGTCACCTCTGACAGATACAGAAGTCACTGACAGGTACAGCGGATATCCCATTCTTTTTGTCTGCTTTTCATAACTCATTGGTTACAGTATCCTATACAGGTGTATACATATATGATTTCTTAATTTCTGTCTGTTTACTTACATTTATCCATGGCATTATCTTATGTTATTTCTGGTCATTCCATTCTTTTTTTTTTATTTCCCCTTTTCCTTTTAATGTTGTTAAAATTTAACTTTTTCATTTTATTGTTATATCCATTTGTATTATTCACCCCCTTTTTTTATTTATTTTTTATTATATTTTAGCCCTTTTTCTCTCTACGGCATTATATTCATTTAACATCCGATTGTTTGTATCTGCCTAGATCTTTTCAGAATACAAGCAATACTTAACACATGCCCCACCTTTGGAGCCATTATACTACATGGATATACTATTATAAAAGCATCATCGACTATTTGGCATTTTCTTGAAATCATTTATTGCACATGAATTTAATTATGTCTTTATATATGGCTATGATTGCCTTAAACTCAAGATGAAATTTGATATATATCATATTGTAACTCTTGTACCCTGTACATATTTATTTTGAATTATTATTATTCATGTTCATTATTTTCTTACAAATAAGATCTTTTTTTTTCCATGAATTCTGTACAAATATTCCTTGAAAAAGGCCTGGTATGGCTGAAACGTAGGATGTTTTAACTTATCTGCTTTCATGTTGATCGACTTGAATAAAAATAATTTCTTTACAGGATTCCAGCAGGTAGGAGGCGACTCGCAGAGCTCCCGTTCAGACTTCTGACCAGGAACCTGTGAATCGATTCGCTCATCTCCAAAATACAGGTATAAATATTAATTCTCAAGAGTGTTCGGATAAGCAACAATGTTATCAAAAATGATGAGAGAAATGATGAAAATTTAGCAAGAGAGGTGGGGGTTCTCAGACCCAAATATTTACAAAAAATTTACAGCTGAGATTATCTAAATGAGGCACTGCCATTAACTTTTTCTCCCACTAAATATGTGCAAATGTTAAATATAGATCTCAAGGCAGGGATTTACAATGCAAGAATAGAACAAAATATAAAATTGGATGCACTACATAATTGTGTCTAACCTATATCCAATATGGACAAGAATTGTGGACAATTCGGAGATATAAATACAAAAAAAGAGAAAACAAACTGAACTCAAGCCTAAATCAATAGATAAATATTTATTTGAGGGGTAGAGAACACCATGTAGTAGGGGGAAAGAAACCAAAAAGAAAGCACTAAAACCAGGAGACGAAAAATGTTTGAACAAAGTATGTACACAAATGGCTGCACAAAATAGATTTGACCAACAAAAAGTCCAAAAAATATATATGAGTAGGTAATTGGAATATTATTACGTACATATTAATAAATAAATAAATAAATATACATATAAATGCACACAGTACAAAAAATTATATATGAAAAAATGTCCTAATAAGTAAAAGTGCATGTGCAAAAATAGTATATATATACTGAGAGACCACCTAAACACTAAAGTGCATATGGTACTTGCGTGTTAAAAGCATGGACGTATGTGTTTATAAATGTGGTTCCAAAAAAGTGCAAGTGAACAGTCACTAGGGGTAAGGAAATGGCCAGATACAGGTAGATGCGCTAAAGTATAAATCAGTATACAAATAATGTTCCCCAAATGCAGGAGTAGTACAATCACCCGAGCCACAAATACCTGTATGAGTGAGGAGTCGTCTCCTGGATGTGCCTGTCCCCGACGCGCGTTTTGCCGCTGACGCCGAAACGTGTATACTGCTGCTGCGGTCCATGTCTGCTGCGGTCTCCCATTCGGTATCGGCCGCAGTGGGCTCTGCTCAGCGGAGACGTCGCTCCCAGCGTCTCGCTGGGGCTGATTCGGTGCATAGGGTCACTACTGCCTTTTCTGGCTTTCCTATGGTACCCTGCACTGATCTGCAGCGAGCGAGCCTCTCTGGGACTAAGTCCTTGTTTACTCACACTGAGCATGCCCAGGGCAGGGTCTCCCATTGGAGGTCGAGGGCCACATGTTCGGTCACATGCTCAGGTGCTGCAGTACATTCCATTGGTCCTTCTGGAAGGTCCTGAAAGGGCAAAACATGCTCAGGTACTGAAGCACTTTCCATTGGTCCTTCTGGAAGGTCCTGAAAGGGCAAAAACTTCAGTAGCAGCTTCCTGTGCTGCAACTATATAAACTGCGCATGACCGCATGGCCATGCGCTAGTATCGTCTTTTGCTATATGCTTTGCGCCAATGTGGTCATGTGTTTGTATGTGTTCAGGGACCCGGCTGAAATAAGCCCCTAGAATGCTGGCACCTCCGGCGAGGAGATTGTGTATAAGTGTGTTCAGGGACCCGGCTGAAATAAGCCCCTAGAATGCTGGCTCCTCCAGCGAGGAGTCTAGTGTGCATGCATGACCACTGACTGCTCACATTTGGGTAGTTGGCCTGTGCCTCTGTGAAAGTCTAACAGGGCACAGAGCTCACCTCTCGCGGTTACTCTGTGAGGCTAACAGAGTTAGTATATACCGCCATATAGAGCCGCCATTATTTAGCAGCAGGTACTTTCCTGCACGGTGGATCCCGGGTTGCGAACGCACCAATTCCTTTTAATAAACAATATATTTGGTGCGTTCCGCCAACCCTAACATAAAGCCAAAGTTATGCTACTAGCATTCCTTTTTAAATTTAGGAGATATTTATAGAGCCGGTTGGCATGTCTACATAGGTTTATGCTGTTTGTCAGCATACTGTAACCAATATATGACTACATTCCTACGATGAGTACCGCATTTATTGAGTTTTTGATGTTGCAGATTTTCTGCAGCATTTCTGCCTCTATTAGGTAAATTAGGTTACTTGTGATTTTTCATTGTGTTCTTGAGTGCGTTTTTTCTACAAGACTTTTTATTGCTTTTTTGATGCTGCGTTTTTTGCTACTTTTTGGTATGTCATGTTTTAAATAAAGCTGCTTTGCTTTTGATACTTCCTGGTATTTGGCTTTGCCAAAACCATTATTGATACAGTCATGTGCGGATTACATATGTTTTCAGCGAGTTGCCCTAGCAGAAATTTACTAAAAATGCATATGCAATTTTTTTAACCTGGAGAGTTTACGAATCTAATGCAATTGGATGCGGAAAATCTGAACATAAAACTCAATGTACCCGCAAGAGAAATTGTCACGTTGCGGGTTTCAAACACACATTGCAGGTCTGTTTACAATCCATAAAAAAAGTCCAGGGCCATAAATCCCATCCACATTGGTGTAACTGTAAGATGTTGTGTTTTTGGCACAACAAAAAATATGCAGTGTCTAAAATGAAAAAACAAACAAAAAAAAAAACTCAGTGTGGGAACTTAACCTAACTATACAATATCTTGCCTTTCAGATGTGAAGAGGGAAACAATGTTTCTCAATGAATGTTTGTCTATGATGGCTCCAGATATGAGATCAGGGTTAAACATCAGGTATCTCTTAGCACTTGCTATATTTCATTAAAAGTTTACTGCCTCTTTCATTCGCCAGCTGCAAAGTTACAAATGAAATCCCATGGCATTGCAAGTCTAGTTGAAGATCACATTATCTGGGTTTTCTGTGAAAATTGCTTCTTTAAAGTTACTGGTTCAAGGATGTGAAATTCTGTAGAATGTCTAAAATTACACAATCTTAATTTGAGCCCATATTAACACAGTAAGAAAAAATACTGTGTGCCCTACTGATGAACAAATGAACAAATGAGATTTGTTGCAAACATGATTCAGTACAGCTACACTTAAGGTACCGTCACACTGGACGATATCGCTAGCGATCCGTGACGTTGCAGCGTCCTGGCTAGCGATATCGTCCAGTGTGACACGCAGCAGCGATCAGGCCCCTGCTGTGATATCGCTGGTCGGGGCAGAAAGGCCAGGACTTTATTTCGTCGCTGGCTCTCCCGCTGACATCGTGTGTGACGCCAATTCAGCGATGTCTTCGCTGGTAACCAGGGTAAACATCAGGTTACTAAGTGCAGGGCCGCGCTTAGTAACCCGATGTTTACCCTGGTTACCATCGTTAACCCCTTAGCGACCGCCGATACGCCTTTTAACGGCGGCCGCTAAGGGTACTTAAACCACAGCGCCGTTAATTAACGGCGCTGTGGAAAAAGTGTATAGCGCCCCCCACAGGCCGATTTTCTCCGGGGTCTCGGCTGCCGAGGGTAGCTGAGACCCCAGAGAACATGATTCGGGGGGTTTTTAACCCTCCCCGCATTTGCGATCGCCGGTAATTAACCGTTTACCGGCGATCGCAAAAAAAAAAAAAGCGATCTCTTTTTAATTTCTCTGTCCTCCGATGTGATCGCACATCGGAGGACAGAGAAAAGGGGTCCCAGGTGGCCCCCCAATACTCACCTAGCTCCCCCGATGCTCCTCGTGTCTCCCGGTGGGCGCCGCCATCTTCAAAATGGCGGGCGCATGCGCAGTGCGCCCGCCGGCCGGCACCGGGAGAATCTTTGGGGTCTCGGCTGCCTGGGGTAGCCAAGACCCCAAAGAGCATGATCGGGGGTCGGTTTTAGCGACCCCTGTTTTGCGATCGCCGGTAATTAACTGTTTACCGGCGACCGCAAAAAAAAAAAAAAAGTAAAGTGTAATTCTCTGTCCTCTGATGTGATCGCACATCAGAGGACAGAGAAATAGGGGGATTCGGGGACCCTAGCATACTCACCTAGGTCCCTGGATCCTCTTGCTGCTCCTCCTGGCCGCCGGCAGAAGAACATGGCGGACGCATGCCCAGTGCGCCCGCCATCTGTCTCCATCTGCCGGCCGGCAGGAGAACAGCAGTTAGGGCTAAAATTAGGGTTAGGGGTAGGGTTAGGGGTAGGGTTAGGGGTAGGGTTAGGGGTAGAGTTAGGGGTAGGGTTAGGGGTAGGGTTAGGGTTAGGGGTAGGGTTAGGGTTAGGTTAGGGGTAGGGTTAGGGGTAGGGTTAGGGGTAGGGTTAGGGTTAGGTTAGGGGTAGGGTTAGGGGTAGGGTTAGGGGTAGGGTTAGGGGTAGGGTTAGGGTAGGGGTAGGGTTAGGGCTAGGGTTAGGTTAGGGGTAGGGTTACGGCTAGGGTTAGGTTAGGGGTAGGGTTAGGTTAGGGTTAGGGGTAGGGTTACGGCTAGGGTTAGGTTAGGGGTAGGGTTAGGGGTAGGGTTAGGGGTAGGGTTGGGGCTAAATTTAGGGTTAGGGTTGGGGCTAAATTTAGGGTTAGGGTTGGGGCTAAATTTAGGGTTAGGCTTCTTTCACACTTACGTCGGTACGGGGCCGTCGCAATGCGTCGGCCCGACATACCGACGCACGTTGTGAAAATTGTGCACAACGTGGGCAGCAGCTGTAGTTTTTCAACGCATCCGCTGCCCAATCTATGTCCTGGGGAGGAGGGGGCGGAGTTACGGCCACGCATGCGCGGTCAGAAATGGCGGATGCGACGTACAAAAAAACGTTTCATTGAACTTTTTTTGTGCCGACGCTCCGCCAAAACACAACTGATCCAGTGCACGACGGACGCGACGTGTGGCCATCCGTCACGATCCGTCGGCAATACTATGGGCAAAAAACGCATCCTGCGGGCACATTTGCAGGATCCGTTTCTTGTCCAAAACGACGGATTGCGACGGAATGCCAAACAACGCAAGTGTGAAAGTAGCCTTAGGGCTAGGGTTAGGGTTGGGGCTAAAGTTAGGGCTAGGGTTGGGGCTAAAGTTAGGGTTAGAGCTGGGATTAGGTTTAGGGTTTGGATTAGGGTTGGTATTAGGGTTAGGGTTGGCATTAGGGTTACGCTTGGGATTAGGGTTAGGTTTGGGATTAGGGTTAAGGTTAGGGTTGTGATTAGGGGTGTATTGGGATTAGGGTTAGGGTTGAGATTAGGATTAGGGGTGTGTTGGATTTAGGGTTTTGATTAGGGTTATGGTTAGGGTTGACATTAGGGTTGTTTTGGGGTAAGGGTTGTGATTATGGTTAGGGTTAGTGATTAGGATTATGGATCAGGTTGGGATTAGGGTTAGGGGTTGGAGCTAGAATTGGGGGGTTTCCACTGTTTAGGTACATCAGGGGGTCTCCAAACACGACAGCCAATTTTGCGCTCAAAAAGTCAAATGGTGCTCCCTCCCTTCTGAGCTCTGCCGTGCGCCTAAACAGTGGGTTACCCCCACATATGGGGCATCAGCGTACTCGGGATAAATTGGACAACAACTTCTGGGGTCCAATTTCTCTTGTTACCCTTGTGAAAATAAAAACTTGGGGGCTACAAAATCTTTTTTGTGAAAAAAAAAAATATTTTTTATTTTCACGACTCTGCATTCTAAACTTCTGTGAAGCACTTGGGCATTCAAAGTTCTCACCACACATCTAGATAAGTTCCTTGGGGGGTCTAGTTTCCAAAATGGGGTCACTTGTGGGGGGTTACTACAGTTTAGGTATATCAGGGGCTCTGCAATCGCAACATAATGCCCACAGACCATTCTATCAAAGTCTGCATTCCAAAAAGGCGCTCCTTCCCTTCCGAGCTCTGCCGTGCGCCCAAACAGTGGTTTACCCCCACATATGGCACATCAGCGTACTCGGGATAAATTGGACAACAACTATTGCAGTCCAATTTCTCCTGTTACCCTTGTGAAAATAAAAACTTGGGGGCTACAAAATCTTTTTTGTGAAAAAAATTTTTTTTTTATTTTCACGACTCTGCATTCTAAACTTCTGTGAAGCACTTGGGCATTCAAAGTTCTCACCACACATCTAGATAAGTTCCTTGGGGGGTCTAGTTTCCAAAATGGGGTCACTTGTGGAGGGTTTCTACTGGTTAGGTACATCAGGGGCTCTGCAAATGCAACATAATACCCGCAGACCATTCCATCAAAGTCTGCATTCCAAAACGGCGCTCCTTCCTTCCGAGCTCTGCCGTGCGCCCAAACAGTGGTTTACCCCCACATATGGGGTACCAGCATACTCAAGACAAATTGGACAACAACTTTTGGGGTCCAATTTCTCTTGTTACCCTTGTAAAAATAAAAACTTGGGGGCTACAATATCTTTTTTGTGGAAAAAAAAAATATTTTTTATTTTCACGGCTCTGCATTATAAACTTCTGTGAAGCACTTGGGCATTCAAGGTTCTCATCACACATCTAGATAAGTTCCATGGGGGGTCTAGTTTCCAAAATGGGGTCACTTGTGGGGGATTTCTACTGTTTAGGCACATCAGGGGCTCTCCAAACGCGACATGGCGTCCGATCTCAATTCCAGCCAATTCTACATTGAAAAAGTAAAACGGCACTCCTTCTCTTCCAAGCTCTGCGGTGCGCCCTAGCAGTGGTTTACCCCCACATATTGGGTATCAGCGTACTCAGGAGAAATTGCACAACAACTTTTGTGGTCTAATTTCTCCTGTTACCCTTGTGAAAATAAAAATTTGTGGGCAAAAAGATCATTTTTGTAGAAAAAATGCGATTTTTTTTTTTTCACGGCTCTACGTTATAAACTTCTGTGAAGCACATGGGGGTTCAAAGTGCTCGCCACACATCTAGATAAGTTCCTTAAGGGGTCTAGTTTCCAAAATGGTGTCACTTGTGGGGGGTTTCCACTGTTTAGGCACATCAGGGGCTCTCCAAACGCGACATGGCGTCCAATCTCAATTCCAGCCAATTCTACATTGAAAAAGTAAAACGGCGCTCCTTCACTTCCAAGCTCTGCGGTGCGCCCAAACAGTGGTTTACCCCCACATATGGGGTATCGACGTATTCAGGAGAAATCGCACAACAACTTTTGTGGTCTAATTTCTCCTGTTACCCTTGTGAAAATAAGAATTTGTGGGCAAAAATATCATTTTTGTGTAAACAAAAGCGATTTTTTTATTTTCACGGCTCTACGTTATAAACTTCTGTGAAGCACTTGGGGGTTCAAAGTGCTCGCCACACATCTAGATAAGTTCCTTAAGGGGTCTAGTTTCCAAAATGGTGTCACTTGTGGGGGGTTTCCACTGTTTAGGCACATCAGGGGCTCTCTAAACGTGACATGGCGTCCGATCTCAATTCCAGCCAATTCTGCATTGAAAAAGTCAAACGGCGCTCCTTCACTTCTAAGTTCTGCGGTGCGCCCTAACAGTGGTTTACCCCCACATATGGGGTATTGGCGTATTCAGGAGAAATTGCATAACAAAATTTATGGTTACATTTCTGTTTTTACACTTGTGAAAATAAAAAAAATGGTTCTGAATTAAGATGTTTGCAAAAAAAAGTTAAATGTTCATTTTTTCCTTCCACATTGTTTCAGTTCCTGTGAAGCACGTAAAGGGTTAATAAACTTCTTGAATGTGGTTTTGAGAACCTTGAGGGGTGTAGTTTTTAGAATGGTGTCACACTTCATTATTTTCTATCATATAGACCCCTCAAAATGACTTCAAATGTGATGTGGTCCCTAAAAAAAAATGGTGTTGTAAAAATGAGAAATTGCTGGTCAACTTTTAACCCTTATAACTCCCTAACAAAAAAAAATTTTGTTTCCAAAATTGTGCTGATGTAAAGTAGACATGTGGGAAATGTTATTTATTAACTATTTTTCGTGACATATCTCTCTGATTTAAGGGCATAAAAATACAAAGTTTGAAAATTGCAAAATTTTAAAAATTTTCGCCATATTTCCGTTTTTTTCATAAATAATCGCAAGTAATATCGAAGAAATGTTACCACTAACATGAAGTACAATATGTCACGAAAAAACAATGTCAGAATCAGCGGGATCCGTTGAAGCGTTCCAGAGTTATAACCTCATAAAGTGACAGTGGTCAGAATTGCAAAAATTGGCTCGGTCATTAAGTACCAAATTGGCTCTGTCACTAAGGGGTTAAAGTAAAAAAAACAACCACTACATACTTACCTACCGCTGTCTGTCCCCGGCACTCTGCTTCTCTGCTCTGGCTGTGAGTGGTGGGCAGCCGGAAAGCAGAGCGGTGACGTCACCGCTCTGCTTTCCGGCCGCTGTGCTTACACAGGGCAGAGAAGCAGAGCGCCGGTGACAGCGGTAGGTAAGTATGTAGTGGTTGTTTTTTTTACTTTAACGATGGTAACCAGGGTAAACTTCGGGTTACTAAGCGTGGCCCTGCGCTTAGTAACCCGATATTTACCCTGGTTACCGGCATCGTTGGTCGCTGGAGAGCTGTCTGTGTGACAGCTCTCCAGCGACCAAACAGCGACGCTGCAGTGATCCGGATCGTTGTCGGTATCGCTGCAGCATCGCTTAGTGTGACGGAACCTTTAGAAATCTTTGGCAAGAATGAAGATGTGGTTTTGAGCAGTAGGGCAAACATGGCAACACACAGGAGCATACGTGCTGAAACAATAGAAAGACTTTGTTAAGAACTGCAGCTTAATTTAATTTCCTTATCGTCCCATATGCAAAGGACTTTCTTCATGACACCTGACACAAGATTACTGCCTAAACAAAAAAGACAAGTAAATGGCAATGGCAGCTTGCCAATAAAAAACACATCTATTAATTTTACCCAGTGTTAGATTTATAAATTTTCTGTACAATTAAAAATACAATAATACCCATTACATATATACCGCATGTGAAATATGTATTGAACCGGTCACCAATTTTCTAAGTAAATATATTTCTAAAGGTGCTATTGACATGAAATTCTCACCAGATGTTGGCAACAACCCATCTCTTCCACACAGGCAAAGAAATCAAGTCATAGATGTCTATACATTAAGTTATGAGTAATAAAGAAAAATACAGGTGCAAAAAGATATAAAAAGTCATGACACTAGCTGAAATATATCAGTAATTAGAAAACAATCCTGCCATTTAGTGAAAAATAATTTCAGCTGGTTCAACTGATGGCCAGTATCTCGTTACCAAGGTGGCACATAAAAAACATCTGATGAGTAAAACCAGTGTGCTGTTCCACAACCTTCGTCTTGCAAAATATGTTGCTGGCATTGGTTTCAGAAGAATTTCTAAACTACTGAAGGTTCTAGTGAGAACTTTTGTGGACATAATCCGGAAGTGCAAAGAACATAATTTCACCATAAACTAGCCATGAACACGTGCTCCCTGTATGATTTTAGACAGAGGAGTGAAATTTATTATCAGAATAGTTTTCCAAGAGCCAAGGACCACCTGTGGAGAGTTAAAAAAGACCTAAAATCAGCAAGTACATTTTTTGCAAAGAAAACTTTAACCCCTTCATGACCTTGGGATTTTCAGTTTTTCTGTGTTCGTTTTTCGCTCCACTCCTTCCCAGAGCCATAACTTTTTTATTTTTCCGTCAATTTGGCCATGTGAGGGCTTATTTTTTGCGGGACGAGTTGTACTTTTGAACGACATCATTGGATTTACCATGACGTGTACTAGAGAATGGGAAAAAAATTCCAAGTGCGGTGAAATTGCAAAAAAAGTGCAATCCCACACTTGTTTTTTGCTTGGCTTTTTTGCTAGGTTCACTAAATGCTAAAACTGACCTACCATTATGATTCTCCAGGTCATTACGAGTTCATAGACACCTAACATGACTAGGTTATTTTTTATCTAAGTGGTGAAAAAAAATTCCAAACTTTGCTAAAAAAAAAAAATTGTTCCATTTTCCGATACTCGTAGCGTCTCCATTTTTTATGATCTAGGGTCGGGTGACGGCTTATTTTTGCATGCTGAGGTGGCGTTTTTAATGTTAGCATTTTGGTGCAGATACATTCTTTTGATCGCCCGTTGTTACATTTTAATTCAATGTCGCGGCGACCAAAAAAATGTAATTCTGGCATTTCGAATTTTTTCCTCGCTACGAATCAGGTTAATGCTTTTTTTATTGATAGATCGGGTGATTCTGAACGCGGCGATACCAAATATGTGTAGGTTCTGGGCAAAAGGGGGGTGATTTAAACTTTAAATATATTTTTTTTATTTTTTTCACATTTTTTTTACTTTTTTTTTACTTTTGCCAAGCTTCAATAGCCTCCATGGGAGTCTAGAAGCAGGCACAACGCGATCGCTCGGCTACATAGCAGCGATCTGATGTTTGCTGCTATGTATGAGAAATGCAGGTGTGCTGTGAGCGCCGACCACAGGGTGGTGCTCACAGCTATCGGCGATCAGTAACCATAGAGGTCTCAAGGACCTCTATGGTTACTATTCAGAAGCATCGCCGACCTCCGATCATGTGACGGGGTCGGCGATGCGATAATTTCCGTCCACCCGGCTGGAAGCGGTAGTTAAATGCCGCTGTCTGCCCGCGCCTATTACGGGCACATGTCAGCTGTTCAAAACAGCGGGGCTTCTGACCTCGGACGTACTATCCCGTCCGAGGACAGAAAGGGGTTAAGTAATGCACTCAGCCTCCAAGGCGTGTATGCACGCTCACTAAATAAGACTCCATTGCTGAACAAAAAGCATATTCAAGCGCATTTAAGTTTGTTCAAAAACAGTTAGACAATCCTGAGAAATACTGGGAGAACATAGTCTGGTCAGATGAGACCAAAATTGAACTCTTTGGATGCCATAATACACATCATGTTTGGAGTCCAAAAGACTGCATATCACTCCAAACACACCATACCAACGGTGAAGTCAGGAGGTGGGAACATCATAGTAGGGGCTGTTTTTCACCATACAGCACTGGTAAACTTAATTGAAGGAAAAATTATTGGGCAACTGTAAAGAGACATTTTTGATAAACATTTGCTTCCATCTACCAGGATGATGAAGATGAACGAGTGTGGCTATTTCAGCAAAACAATAATCCCAAACACACAGCCAAGGAAACTCACACTTGGTTTCAGAGAAAGAAAATAAAGCTGCTAGAATGATCCAGCCAGTCACCTGACCTGAATCCAATAGGTAATTTATGGAAGTAACTAAAGTGCAAAGTTCATAGAAGGAGCCCACAGGACCTTCAGGATGTGAAGAATGTTTGTGTGGAAGAATGGGTCAATATCACACTTGAGCAATGCATGCGACTAGTTTCTTCAAAAGGATGCATCTTGAAACTGTCATAACCAACAATGGCTTTTGTAGAAAGTATTACAAAAATTTCAGTAATCGTTTTTAATGCTTTTTCCCCTGTGTCATTTGTCATTATTACACATAACTAAATTTATGGACATCTATGGTTTGATTTCTTTGTCTTTGTGGACTGGATAGGTTGTTACCAAAATCCGGCAGGGATGTCATTTCAATAGCATCTGTAGAAATATATTTACTTAGAAAATGAGTGACGTGTTCAATACTTATTGCACCCAATGTATATACACAGCATACAAATATTATTTACCCACTTACATAGCAACAATAATTCCACAGCAGTTTGCAGACATCATCATCATCACTGTCCTCAATGAGGCTCACAATCTAATCTCCCAACTAGCAGGTCTTGGTACCTTAATTGTGTTGGCTTAAGACCCAACATCCCCACTATGGAACTGAGGTGCTCCATTCCTGACCTTTATGGGGCCTTTATGGGAGGTCTCTTATACATTAGTGTTGTAGCATATTGAAGAATTGTGGCCCTTTATATAATCATGAAGAAACAGCATAGAGCCAATCACTGCCTACACAGCAAAGCGGCAGAGAAACTTGACAAGTTGTATAGATATTTTTGGTTGCGCAACTAGTCTCAGAATTGCTGCAACACGTCACCATGTAGATCCAGCTTTCTGGGTGTTTTAGTCCACACAGTATGATTCAGGGGCAGATCCAAGATATCTATTTCATGTATTGAAAGCACAATCACTGATATAAGGGAGGCACAAAGATTATTCACTAAATAATACATCTGTAATAAAGTCTACTCTGTACATTTGGCTCCATGTAATCACAGGATATTTTAGTTCAGCTACACTTCACATCTTTGATATGAATATGATATGAATAGTGGTGCCATTTTTGGCAATTTTTCATCTGGTCTTTGGAGGCACTTGTAATAGTTTTGTTGAAAGTTTTGTTGGGTTGACAGAAAAAAAGCCCCCAAAAATTCAACATACTTACCAAGATTAAAAACAATCTCTACGTTCAAAACATGTTGCATTGTATTACCATATTTTAAATATATCTTCTATAAAAAAACAAACAAACTGGATTTTAAATGTTAAACCTGACTTTAAACCATTTTCATCTATAGTTATACACAGCGTTAAACGATATGCTTTGATATGTTTATTCCATATCATGTCACTTCCGTCTAAATATTTATGCATGAGCTTTTTCTAAGCAGTCTATTTGGGCTAACCACCAATTGTAAATGACCTCAACAGTTAAATTAGTTACACTCCTCAAATGCCTACAGTTGTCACTTATGATGTTCATTAAATGAAGAAGAATTTTTTGACAAGTTCCAAAACAATACAACGTGAGCTCCATAGGTGGTCAATAACATGGTTTGCGGCACACAATTATCTCACAGCTACCGGTTATGGAGGTCAGCTGTACAATAACACAGTATACTGTAATTGCATACTGCGTGAAAGAATTCAATTCTGCTTTCCTACCTGTAGCCACTCATCAGCAAATAACTAGAAGGGAAACCTTTCCTACTATTCCCCAAATGCCACGATCATGTTTATTGAACCACCTAGAATATGAAGCCGCACAGTGGCTGCAGACAGAACAAACATGAACAATATGTTTGGTTGAGTATATCTCTGAGGTTAAAGCAACACTGGGGATTTTAAAACTCAGCATGTTATTCTAGAAAGACAGGCAAAGTCAAAAAGTTTGTGGAAAATGTGTAGTCTGTAAGTTGCATGCTGTTTTAAGGCTCTCTGATCCCCTCTGCCAAACAAGAAAGAGGCCAGCCATAGATTCTTAGATCAATAATTCCTGCCCAATATTTATGAGATGCCTCCAATTCTCATTGCTCTACTAGTCTGTGAAGGAACAGCTTTTTCTATTTTCAGCTAGTTAGAAAAGAAAACACAGAAATGGTAACCGTGGCCTCACTTTCTTGTAATATTGGAAATATAAGTAGACCGAACACAGATTATTTTTATGCAATGTAAAATATGTATTAAAAGGGTTGTCCACTACTTGTCCACTACTTGGGCAACCCCTTCTCAATCCGTATGTGTGCTCCCAGTGAAATAACAACACCTATATTCATCTCTGGTGCTGGTGCTGTTACAGCACTGTCAACACTGTCTCTCCTGTCGATCGCATGTTATTGTTTAGTCACACAATCCCTGCAGCTAGTCAGCGGCCACTTCATTCTCCCGTAACAATGTCAAGTATTCATAGAAAGAGCCAGTGCCAACACTACCGATACAGCGCCAACACCATAGGTGAGTATAAGTGTAGCTATTTTATTGGAGGCAATCAAATGAATTTAGAAGGGAATGTCATAAAAATTGACAACCCCTTTAGGCAAAATATATAGGCATGTACATAGAGCAAATGGACGTTAAAGAATTTCAGGAAGTTTCATTTCTCACTATAGCTACCCGTGGACAGTTAAAAGGTCTCATCTTCTTAAATATGTAAAATTGCTAAGTGCTTTTGAAAACAAGCAACTTTGCAATTTAATTTACTCCTTATTAAAAAATTCTCTCCATTCTCAAGTGGGAAGGAATTTTTAATTCTACTGCGTAATGTTTATTGCCTAGGTCTACCTTGCAGTTTATCAGTGGTGGCTGATCTTCTAGGCCAGGAACCTAGCACTTTCTAGCGCTTTGTGATAAAGCTTGCAAGCACTGTTCTGAAGTTCTGGAGATGAAACTCTGGATCTTCAGTGTATATGCACTCCTCCAATATTGCAAGCTCCTGTTTGCTCAGTCCAGCGAACTGGTGCAACTATGCAGCTAGTTTGAACCATCAATCAAGAGCGTACTGACCTCTTCCCCAGCAAGCCGGAAAACATGTGAGTGATGCTATCCTGAAGACAAAATATGGCACACACCCTTCAAAGATAATAATAAAAATAATTGTATTTATATAGCGCCAACATATTCCGCAGCACTTTACAATTATAGAGGGGACTTGTAAACACAATAGACATTACAGCATAACAATAATCACAGTTCAAAACAGATACCAAGAGGAATGAGGGCCCTACTCGCAAGCTACAAACTATAAGGAAAAAGGGAGACACGAGAGGTGGATGGTAACAATTGCTTTTGTTTTTCTGACCAGCCATAGTGTAAGGATCCGGTGTTCATGTAAAGCTGCATGAACCAGTTAACAGCCTAAATATGTAACAGTACAGACACAGAGGGCTATTAACTGCATAAAGTGTATAAGAACATGATGCGAGGAACCTGATTATGGTTTAAGTTTTTTGAATGGGTCACACAAGGATAGGTAGGTTAATGCCTTTAGGCGCTAGGCCAGTCTAAACAAATGCATTTTTAGGGCACGCTTAAAGCTGTGGAGATTGGAGATTAATTGTATTAACCTGGGTAGTGCATTCCAAAGAATTGGGGCAGCACGAGAAAAGTCTTGCAGACAGGAGTGGGAGGTTCTGATTATTGAGGATGCTAACCTCTGGTCATTAACAGAACGGAGAGTACGGGTAAGTTGTATACTGAGACCAGGGAGGAGATGTAGGGTGGTGCTGGGCCATGGAGTGCATTGTGAATGAGGGTAATAGTTTTGTAGTGGATTCTGAAGTGGATGGGTAACCAGTATAATGACTGGCACAAGGTAGAGGCATCAGTATAACGATTGGTGAGGAATATGATCCTGGCAGCAGCATTCAGGACAGATTGAAGAGGGGAGAGTTTGGTAAGAGGGAGGCCAATTAGTAGAGAGTTACAATAGTCCAGATGAGAATGAGTAAGTGAAACAGTAAGAGTTTTTGCAGAGTCGAAAGTAAGAAAAGATACAAAGATAGAGATAAGAAGAGCGCGCCAGTGATCGGATGTGGGGGGGGAAGGGGAATGAAAGCTTGGAATCAAGTATGACCCCAAGGCAGTGGGCATGTTGCTTGGATGAAATGGTGTAACCACACATGGAGGTGGCAATGTCAGGCAATGGTAGGTTAGTAGAGGGAGAGAACACGAGGAGTTCAGTTTTTGACAGGATCAGTTTCAGATAGAGGGAGGACATGATGTTAGAGACAGCGGTAAGACTATCACTGGTGGTTTCTAATAAGGCAGGCGTGATATCAGGAGAAGAAGTGTATTATTGGGTGTCATCAGCATAGAGATGGTGCTGGAAACAAAATCTACTGATTGTTTTTCCAATAGGGGAAGTATACAAAGAGAAGAGGAGGGGGCCTAGGACTGATCCTTGAGGAACCCCAACAGTAAAGGGAAGGTGAGAGGAAGAGGAACAAGCAAAAGATACAGTGAAAGAGCAGTCAGAGAGATAGGAGGAGAACCAGGAGAGAACGGTGTCGTTGAGGCCGATGGAGTGTAGCATAGTGAGGAGGAGCTGATGATCCACAGTATCAAATGCTGTGGAGAGATCCAAGAGAATTAGCATAGAGTAGTGGCCATTAGATTTAGCTTAGGGTAGATCATTAGAGACTTTAGTAAGCACAGTTTCAGTAGAGTGTAAAGAGGGGAAACCAGATTCAAGAGGGTTGAGAAGAGAGTTATCTGAGAGATAGCGGGTAAGATGGGAGTGGGAAAGGGGTTAACAAAGCCAATTGGGAATGATGCCAGAATGTGTGAATATATTTATATTATAAGAATATTTTACATAATGTCTTCGTATGCCCCATAGAACAAAAGCAGAGCTTCATCTCAAAGACATACAGCTTGTTAATTAATCTCTTGACAGCAAAAAAAAGTATAAACTGTCAGATAGCTCAAATCCACATCAAATCCAAAATGTTAAAGGAATGAACACTTAGGTCCAAAACACAGTTTTAAACTGCATTATAATCTTGGATCTGAATGATTTATTTATGACTTTTTTTGTAATTTTAATAGAATATTTTGTATAGTTATTTAAAGGGAAACCAGATTTTGTTTATTATGTGAATTCTCACCTGTAATTATAATGTCTACAGGCGCTGCTGTGAATTGTCTCTATGCAAAAGAATATTACAGAAACATAACAAGATATACTAGGTGACAACTGCAAATCTTCTTAGCCTCGGAAATTAATTTGTACATAGTTCTTGTATGATGCAATGCCATACTTATCAGCATATAAAGCTGAAAAAGATGGGGCATTTAAGCCAAAGCAAAGACTAGCTAGACTGCCCAAAATGCCACTTTGGGTTTGGCGTTGTTAAAGGGCGGTCTGGCATACAAAGTAATTTTCATCCTAATTCTCTATTTGTCATGTTTTGCAGATTTTAAGGAGCACCGGACCATAAGACACACCCAACATTTTGGGAAGGAAAATAGGAAAAATGTTTTTTTTTAAATAAAATGGTGGTGCATCTTATATTCCCATTTTACGGTAGCTTACCAGGGGGACGGCGGCGGTGGAGCGGAGTCACAAAAAGTAGGATCATTGCTTTAGGAGACTGGTGAAGGCAGGAGTCTGGCAATACTGTGGACCCCAGGCTAAGATTAGCAGATGTACCGGCGACGCAAGCCCTGGGGTTTCCTAAGATGTCAGAGTTGAGCGAAGTCCCCTTCACATAGATTTTTCCAGCAGTGGGCTTCAGGAAAATAGTCACCGGAGGTGGTGCATGAGTAGATTGAGATCTCGGGAAACGAGGTCTTTTCCTTCTCCACTGCTGCCCCTACCACCGGCAAACTACCTTCGGACTGCATCCTCATTTTCCACTCAAATGTGAGGGAAAAAAGTGCGTCTTATACACCGTGTTCCAAATTATTATGCAAATTTGATTTAAGTGTCATAAAGATTTAATTGCTTTGTTTTGCAAACAAACTCATGGATGGTATTGTGTCTCAGGGCTCAATGGATCACTGAAATCAATCTTAAACACATGTGATAATTAGTTTTCCAGGTGATTCTAATTAAAAGAAAACTACTTAAAAATGATGTTCCACATTATTAAGCAGCCCACAGGTTTCAAGCAATATGGGAAATAAAAATGATCTCTCTGCTGCTGAAAAGTGTTAAATAGTGCAATGCCTTGGACAGGGTATGAAAACATTAGATATTTCACGAAAACATAAGAGTCATCATCATACTGTGAAGAGATTTGTGACTGAAACAGAGCACAGAGTTCATGCAGATAAAGGCATAATGAGGAAAGTTTCTGACAGACAAATTCATTGGATTAAGAGAGCAGCTGCCAAAATACCATTACAAAGCAGCAAACAGTTATTTGAAGCTGCTGGTGCCTCTGGAGTCCCTCGAACCTCAAGGTGTAGGATCCTTCAAAGGCTTGCTGTGGTGCATAAACCTACTATTCGGCCACCCCTAAACAGTGTTCACAAGCAGAAAAGGTTGCAGTGGGCCCAGACATACATGAAGACTAATTTTCAAACAGTCTTGTTTACTGATGAGTGTCGAGCACCAGTGGATGGTCCAGATGGATGGAGTAGTGGATGGTTGGTGGATGGCCACCATGTCCCAACAAGGCTGCGACGTCAGCAAGGAGGTGGTGGAGTCATGTTTTGGGCCGGAATCATGGGAAAACAGCTGGTAGGGCCCTTTAAGGTTCCTGAAGGTGTGAAAATGACCTCTGCAAAATATATAGAGTTTCTGACTGACAACTTTCTTCCATGGTATAAAAAGCAGAAACGTGCCTTCAGGAGCAAAATCATCTTCATGCATGACAATGCCCCATCTTATGCTGCAAAGAATACCTCTGAGTCATTAGCTGCTATGGGCCTAAAATGAGATAAACTCACGGTGTGGCCACCATCTTCCCCTGACCTCAACCCTATAGAAAACATTTGGAGTATCATCAAGCAAAAGAGCTATGAGGGTGGGAGGCAATTCACATCAAAACAGCAGCTCTGGGAGGCGATTCTGACTTCATGCAAAGAAATACAAGCAGAAACTCTCCAAAAACTCACAAGTTCAATAGATGCAAGAATTGTGAAGGTGATATCAAAGAAGGGGTCCTATGTTAACACGTAACTTGGCCTGTTATGATGTTTTGGAGTTAAATAGCTTTTTTGTTCAGTGAATGTGACCTCCTAATGCTGCAAATTCAACAAATGAGCATTTTCAGTTCTTTAAAACATATCAAATGTTTAGAAATTCTACTGTGCCTAATAATTTGGAACAGTGCATTTTGAATTTTTATTCATTTTGAAGATTATACTGTTATCATTGGGAGGTTTCTTCAATAAAATTCGATGTATACTCTAACGGTTGATGACTTTTATTAGACTGATTGTCATTTGCACCGACCATTTAGGAAAATCCGAGAAAAATATCATTTGCATAATAATTTGGAACACGGTGTAATCCGAAAAATATGGTATTTAATGCCATAGCCTAAAACTAATTTCTAATATACTTGAATTACAAAATTCCCTATCCTTCCTTAACTACACTTTCTAACCGATTTTTTTTTCTACTTTCTATTTTGATAATGCTTCGTTTGAGAATCCCATTGCATTCATTACTCAAATGAAGCGTCATCAGAAAGCAGCCTCTGGCCAGTCTCTGCGCAATATGCACCGTGCAATGTGCACAATAAAGCGCACGCTCTCTCTTGGTGGCTCGAATCGGTATCAGTGCATTGTTTGATTTTTTGGCAAGACTACCCAGCTTGCAGAGACCAGAACTGCTGCCACTAGTGCCGTCACTGGTAGGAGCGGTGCTTGTCTATGCAGGCAAGGTAATCTTAGCACACACACTAACAGTGAGCTCTGCTGCTGAGTTATTACCACTGATTATTCTGTTCTTAAATGGAAGTTTCAAATGGCAATCGAGAATTATAGTGTCTGTCTGCTGGAGTTTATCAACCCTAAACTGCTTATATGGGCATGCAGGTCACAGGAAGCTGAATAAAGGCATACCTATCTGCGATCTGATTTCTTATTCCGGAGAAATCTACACTTTTCTTAATATGTATGTAAATGAGCTGATAAAATCTATGGGCGGGACACAGATCTTCCTGAGAGTCTGCCTCCAGAGCTTATTGAGGAAAAAGAAAACAACCGACCAAAAAAGTCACTCAGATGAAGGAGTTCACTGTTCCTACAACCTAATTACCTCATGACTTACACTGTTAGGTGATTTACTACACTAGGTTCATATCATACTATGAGCACTGTCTTGCATATATTTCTCTCGCTACCTCTGTACTTACAGTACATGGACCTTTTTTGAGTTGTTTAGCTTATACTGGTTTATATTATCACTGATTGCACCTGCACTTTACTTACTCATGTATAATTTATATCTGATTGTTCCTATCTGGGTTTGCACTTTACTGTTCTTACTTTTATTTACCCCAAATTATTATAATTACATTGTGCCAGACCTACCGGTTTTCCTTTCAGGCCAACTTTATACTCCTGTGTGTGTATTCCTGTTTTTATACACATTTTTTATATTCTTTTAATCACTGTTCTGCCATCCCTGCTTCCAAAAAAGCATTGTTTACAATCACTATTGTTGCACTGGGACTTGTTTGGTTGGTTTTTTCTTCTCTTTTTCCTCATGTATTTCCACCGACTGTCCCTCTAGACTAATATAGTCTGGTCTTTTGGGTCACAGTATTTACAATATAGGTTATTTATATTTAGTATTTAGCCATTAACAGACCATTTTTTTCCCTTGTCTTCCATCCAGAGCTTATTGTGCATTGAATGAGGCACTACCAATATGAGACAGGACAGTGTAATTATAACTAAAACTGTGATTATAACTATCACAGTACAGCAGAGTTGAGCTTTGTCACATTAAAAACACAGCTACAGCTCTCCTCTCACAGTGCAGTCACATGAGCTGCACTACCTCTTCTATCACATCGAATGTGGGGAAATGAAAACTCAAGAAGTGATTGCTGTAATCAGGCACAACTCTGCATCAGAGATTTGATTGTAATGCAACAATGCTCAGCTCTACTGTACTGTGTTAGCAAGGTAATCAGTTGACTGGGATATTGGGAGTTAACTCCCGTTCAGGGTTGTAATTAATGTGCACACTGGTCCAGGCTCTGGTGGCAAAGCTCCATGAAAATAAACTGTATGATATGCTATGTAAGATAAAAAGTCTGACAGCAGTAGAATGACATCAGATAGAAAAAGCCAATTTCAAGCTTGCATATTTTCATTCTGTCAAACTAACTAAAGCAATTGAATAACATACAGTAGATAAATCGCATAATTTAACTGCTTATTTACAGCTACAATGTAATAAGTTACATCATATAGGCCTACCACTATATCCATAAATGACAGAAAAACAGAGCCAAGTCTGAACGTGCATAAAATTAACCTTACAAGGAAAAGAATAAGGTCTGCATACGCAACTGAGAAAATAATTACAACTGAAATGACGACAAAGTAAAATTAAAGGTAAAGGTCACAAACGCATTTAAATTAAAGACAATAAAGACTCCAAAATTAATGGAAGCAGATGATTGATTGGTTACATCTATGTCCACAAAGGAAGCAAATAAATAAAACACACTATATGTTTTCTGTATAAAAACAAATATGAAAAATGCTATCACGCCGAAACGCGCGTTGGGGTGGGTACACGCTGTGGGTGATCGCTCTTCCCTGCCCGCTCAGGTAATTATGCATATCAGAATATTAGCCATATTATGGTATTTATAGATGCATGACTTTTTGCCATATATTTTGCCCTGCATGGCTGGTTGTAGCATTACATTTTGTCCTAATTGTTACTAATATTTTGGCTGGGTCTCTGTTTGGGACCATGATATTTATACATTGGTATCTTTACATTCACCCTCATGTGTATACCTCTGCCATTTCCTTGTGCACATTGTGGCCTGAGTCCATTTCCCCCTGGCTTTGTCAAATGTCCTTTTATATTTAAATAAAGTTTTTTTGTAATTTTCCAAAAAACGTGATGTTGGGTGTTTTTGATCGTAATTTTTCATGCGTGTTCCATTAATTCCTCTTGGTATCTATTTTGAACTGTGATTTCTATTATGCTGTAATGTCTATTGTCTGTACAAGTCCCCTCTATAATTTGTAGAGCGCTGTGGAATATGTTGGCGCTATAGAAATAAAATTATTATTATTGTCGAACTCAGGAGAAACTGCACAACAAATTATGGGGTAACATCTTTTTTTTTAACTCATTTTATTGAAGATTATATAACATAGCAATGTTACATCACAGAACAAAACTAGAAACAGCATTTCTCATTGCTCACTAATACTGTCTGGCAAATTTAATCCTGCCCTTATCATACCATGGGTCTAATATCTTAACCAAAAGCATAAGACGTCCACATCAGGCACCAAATATCACATCATTTAATCATAAGAAAAAATTCCTCATCACCTGCGGACTGATGTGAGTCAAAGAAGAATCAAACCGAGGCTTCCCTACCTTATCAAATTTTTGAGGACAATGTCTATTTTTATATACCACCTTCTCATAGGAAGCTGCAGTATCTACCCTATTGACTCAGTGTGAAAAACGTGGGGGTCTCCTATCCATTCATCTCAGCCTTGTGAGCCAAAAACAATGTTTCCCTGAAAAGAGTACGAGGGTAGAGAGGACATGTCTCCTCATCAAGGATTCATAATAAACATACTTTAGGGCAGAGTGGTTAAAGGGGGTTGTATGATCTCGATGAGAACAGATATGACCTCCTTACAAAAGTCTGAAATAGGAGGACACTACCACATCAGGTGTATAAAATCTATTGCCTCTTCTCCACACCTATAGTAATTTGCAGTGGTAGATCTATCCATTTTTTCAAAAGCAACATTTTAGTGGTAAAAACTAAAGCTTTAATTGTTGCATGCCCATATTGTAAGCTTTTGTGAAGTACCCATGGGTCATAAATGGTCACTGAAACACTTCATGAATTCCTCAAGGGGTGAAAAGTCCAAAATTGGATCTCTTGCAGGGGGTTTCTGCTGTTTTAGCATGTCAGAAGCTATTTAATTGGTGTCCACAATCTATTAAAGTGAAAATAGCACTACGAAAGTCAAATAGTATTTCTTCCATCTAAACACAGCCATGTGCCCAAACAGTAGTTTCCAACAATATATTCAGGAGAAATTACAAAACTAATTGAAGTGTCCATTTTCTATTTTCATCATGAAAATGAAAATTTTGCTGCTAAAGTAACATTTTTATGGAAATAAAAATAATTAATTTTTCATTTTTTTCATCCCACTTTGCTTTAATTCCTGTGAAAGGCTTGATCGGTTAACAAACTTCTTGAATGGATTTTTTAAATTCTTTGAGGAGTGCAGTTTTTAAAATCGAGTCTTGTTTAGGGGTTTTCTGACATAGTCTTACCCAGAAAATATCATGGCGAATATCGGTTTTTAGGGCATTAAAATTCAAAATGTCTAAATTGTGAATTGTTCTAAGTATGTCAAATTCAAGATATTTTCCTAAATAAATGCAAAACATATTGACCTAAAGTTACCGTGAACATACAGTACAATGTGCTAGAGCTGGCGGAACGTACCAAATAATATAAAGGAAGCTATAAGGTGCGCTCGCAGCCCGGGGTCCACCGTGCAGAGATATTATCTGGTGCTCGGTAACTGCGGACAGTATATGGCGGTATAGTACAAACACACAGGGGTTAACGTCACCCGGTATGAATTAGAAGCACAAGTCACAGAGCGCAATACCGCAGAATAAACGCTAGTGTTCGGTCACAGAAACCTGTCCCAAGGACACGAGGTTAGAGTCCCTGTAGACCTACTAGCGGTTCGACGCCGCACCTATGGTGCCAGAGAAAATTAAATAATAGATTTAGCGCATTGAGTGCACGCAGTGCCACTCTGGCGGACACTGCTAATCACCCCAACTAGGGACTGGAAAGCGCACTAGTTGCGCACGGTGCCGCACTGGTAAACGCTGTGCTCGTGCTCTGAGCTGGGTTGCTTTTTCTGGTGCTGAACTTGCTCCAGACACCCAACCACATACAACAACACTAGGGAAGGGGATGATTAGGAGCTTTCACCAGATAACATACACGGCATCCACACACACACAATTTCCATTTATACTAGTGCATGGCTGAGCGGCCATGTAAACATTTTATAGTTGCAGCCTTCCAGGACCTTGCCAGTGGTCCAATTAGAGCTGCCTGAGTACCTGAGTGTGTGATCTCCAACCTCCAATGAGAGGTCATCCTACGGGCATGCTCAGTAGACAAAAAGCAGGACTTGGCCCCAAGACCGTCTGCTCGCCGCTGATTAATTCTGGTTACAATAGCTGGACCTGGGACGGCAGCAGTAACCATACGTACAACATCAGCTTGAGCAAGACCCTGGGAATGGGAGACCGCAGAGGACATGGTTCGAGATTCCCCCTGTGCAGCGGCGGGAACTCAACACCTAACGCAATGTGTCATGAAAAAAATTCACTGCATCACTGGGACTTGTGGAAACACTCCAGAATTATTATCCCAGATTTGAAAAATGTCAGATTTGAAAAATGAGGCCTGGTGAGGAAGGTGAAAACAGGCACTGATGGAAAGAGGTTAAATAATAGGTCATTTTCTGACTATTTCTTCCCTTTAAGTCTGGTATTTTCAGCATTTTAACTATAACTATATGCAAAGAAACTTTCTGAAATCTTTTTATATTATCACATTTTTTTCTTATACAGGCATCTAGTATAATTACTACTCAGCGCACCACTCATCAAAACGTTAATGTAAATGTGCGCACTCTCCAGCCCTGAAGCCCCTATCAATGCAGCTGGTAGCTGAGGAAACAATATGACAAGCACAGGCACATTGTGTTATGCTGGATTAATCATTGTTTGAGCTTTCATCATGATAGGTGGTGCATTCATTTCCTTCAAATATAATATGCCTACATTTCATTATTTTAAGCGTTTCCAATTTAGAATTCTTGGGTGTCTGACAACTTTCTTTTGTTTGCATTTCCGTATCTCATTTCTGAATTAGAGGTGTTAGTTTAATTTCAAAGTTTTCAAAGTCATTGTAATACGTCAAGGTCATCATCTCTTGTACAAAAGTTGCTCTCAAGTTACACTTGATTCACTAAGTACCATCAAAGATAGCACCTAATAATTAATTTTACAAACTTATTGCATAGAAGCATGGGATACTTTATAACCAAAGCTCAGGTAATATTGCCTGCACATAATAATAATAGTACCTGAAGAGTAGGTCCATGAAGTCAATTTTACTGGTGGGCCATTTGCCTTGTTGACAGGCATAACTTTCCTTACAAATTCAATGTATGTAAGAATTAAGTATACGTTTAAATTGTTATTGTATATTTTTTTTCACTGGGAAAAGCACTGTCTAAATACATTTTCTATTTAGTGATGAGCGAGTATACTCGTTGCTCGAGTTTTCCCCAGCATGCTCGGGTGGTCTCCGAGTATTTGTAACTACTTGGAGATTTAGTTTTTATTGAGGCGGCTGCATGATTTACAGCTGCTAGCCAGCCTGAGTACATGTGGGGGTTGCCTGGTTGCTAGGGAATCCCCACATGTATTCAGCCTGTCTAGAAGCCGTAAATCATGCAGCTGAGGCAACGAAAACTAAATCTCCAAGCACTTACAAATACTCGGAGATCACCTGAGACTTTATTTATTTATTTGTATGAAAATTCCACAGACAATACATTTATAGCATATCCTGCACATATGACGTATATGTAAGAGATGGGAACCCCCATTCAAAACGGGACCCACATTGAAGCTAGCATCCAATTAAATACCAGATGCATCGCTAGTCTTCCCTAGCTGTCATAATATCAGGTGACAAAGCATGATGGGGTGTAGTGTACAGGGGTTAGCTAGCAATCTATGGTCAAATTGGAAGAGTTGGCCTAACCACCAGGTCTCCTGACCTGAGTTAGGTGCATCATTATTCATATACAGTTGTGCTCAAAAATGTACATATCCCGGCAGAATTTTTGCTTTCTTGGCCTTTTTTCAGAGAATATGAATGATAACACCAAAACTTTTTTCACTCCTGGTTAGTGGTTGGGTGAAGCCATTTATTGTCAAACTACTGTGTTTTCTCTTTTTAAATCATAATGACCCTGACCAAAGGTTCACATACCCTGGAGATTTTGACCTAATAACATGCACAGAAGTTGACACAAATGAGTTTGAATGGCTACTAAAGGTAACATCCGATTCCTCACCTGTGACCTGTTTACTTGTAATCAGTGTGTGTGCATAAGTGCTGAGTGAGTTTCTGGAATCCAGATAGACTCTTGCATCTTTCATCCAGCCACTGACATTTAGGGATTGTGAGTCATGGGGAAAGCAAAAGAATTGTCAAAGGATCTACGGGAAAAGGTAGCTGAACTGTATAAAACTGGAAAAGGATACAAATAGATATCCAAGGAATTGATAATGCGGGTCAGCAGCCTTCAAACTGTGATTAACAAATGGAAATGGAACTAAGCTTACTAAGTAGATACTGTTCAAGAACAGAGCTTACTACATAGACTTGGGAGCAGAACAAAGTTTTATATAAAGATAAAGGATTGGAACTAGGCTTACTACGTGGAAAAGGGAACAGAACTGAGCTTACTAGATAAATAATATAGAGCCATAGCCTTTAATAATCACACGTAGTACAACTATGCTTAGATTCGATCACCTTTGTGCCAGGTATATGTTTTTTGGAAGTATACTATATGTTGTGCTTTACTATATTTTTAAAGAGAAATATTTAACGTTAAAAAAATCAAACATAAGCAGATCTGGAGTGCTATATCTGACCATTACATTCTATGGCTTATCGCAGCGATTCTCCGACTGCCTTATTTGAGTTTTTTTTTCAAATGTATACATTTAGCCAATGCATATTTGTAATGTGAATAGCACCAAGGTAAGACTACTTCCACATTTACGCAAGTGAATTCCATTTGTCTTTTCTGTCTTAAAAATAGACAAGTATATTTAATGTTCAAAACACATGACAGTTTTTAAAAACAAAAGGAAAAAAGGCTTTTAATAGTAAGACTTTTTTTCTCCTTTTTTAAAATTGCTATATAACAGAACACAGATAGATCCCATCATGATCAGTGGTGCACCTCTGCTTCTGTTTGCATTAATTGTGAAATCTGCTTTGCACATTAATTTCACTTTTCTGTTTCTAAATTGAAAAGATGAAATTACTTACCGGTGATGTGATTTTCGAGAGCCCAATGACCGTACCACACGAGAGAGGGGATCAGCTTATCAAGGATAGGAATCTATTGAATAAAAGGGCGGAACCTCTTCCCCACATTAGTTGGGTTACAGAGCATGAGAGGACATCAAAGACAATTATACATTCATGGCCAAAGGTGTTGGCACTGTTGAAATTGTTCTAGAAAATGAAGTATTTATCCCAGAAAATGATTACAATTACACGTTTTGTTATTCACATTTATTTCCTTTGCATGTATTGGAACAACATAAAAAAACAGAGGAAAAAAAGACAAATTGCACATAATTTCACATTAAACACCAAAAATAGGCAGTGTAAAATTTTGGCACCTTTTAAAAAATGTGGGTAAACAACTTTGATTCAAGCATGTTATGCTCATTCAAACTCACATGTGGCAAGTAACAGGTGTGGGCAGTATGAAAATCACACCTGAAAACAGATAAAAAGGGGAGAGGTTGATTCGATATTTAGAAGAAAAAAACAAAAACTAATATATACAATAACTTTTATTTCAAAACCAAAGGATTAAAAAATGAGCACGACACCCAAACCCCTGATCATGGGAATGGGTCAATAAAAGCCTGGCCTGGTTCAAGCAGGCAAAAATACAAGGGACGAAAAATAGGGGGAAAAAAAGGGTACAAAAAAATCTAAATGCCCCTAAAGATTATTCCCTGCCTGTCTGCGGAGGTTGGCACCCTCTTGAACGCACTATGGCGCCCCCGCTCCACGACGGCTCACCCTAAAAGCCCTGTACGTCCCTTTGTGTGATGATGAAAGATGCCTAATGATATATCCAAATGGCCCACACCGCCGGGCCCAAAGAAAAGTAGAAACAGCCTACATAAACCAAATACCAGGTAGTATTTCACCAACAATAAACAAATAGACAAGTCTGACCGCACAAGGCCCTACATCCTAATACACTACGTAAATAGCTAAGACTAGTACACCCTACTGAGACCCTAGCAAAGAGTCCCTGCCTACCAGCGGAGGTTGGCACCCTCTTGAACGCAAAATGGCGCCCCCGCTCCTCGGCGGCTGTCCCTGTTGGCCCTTACACCGTCCCTATAAACAAGGGAAGCCTAAACAGAGATGGTGCCTTAGGGGCTAAAGCGGTGACTCGTAGTTCTAAGTCCCTCAGCCTTCGGCCAGACCAAAAAAAAGATATAAACTGTATAAAGGCACACAAACTGGTGCTAACTGTAATATATTTAGATATACACACTGCACCTTCTAAGGTACTAAACACAAATTGGCTGCTGAGCCCTTTACAAATATATACGTAGATGAGGATGCACTGGCCTCAACAGTATAGCCAGAAAAACACCCCCAACCACGATAGAACACATGGTAAACATTTAAATTGAATAAAGTTCTATCGCAGATATTCAGAACACTGATGTCCTATGTGTGCCAATTGTATATCCACAGTTGGTGAAAAATACCAAAGAACAGAAATAATAAAAAACCAGATCCACTTATCTGCGGTCCGGTTTTGCCTCTACGCGTTTCCCCCCCATGATATGGTTCCTCAGGAGGCAAATGGGAAATTAAACTCGGCCACCAAAGGTATGTCGGTATGTGTAAATTAATCCTCAATGATAGAGAAACCTACGGTATACTTGATAGTGATCCCACCGAAAGATTCATTGGGACATTAAGAATGATTTTGGATGCTGGTTTAGAGGACAAACTGATTTCCTATAATGAATACAAGTTCTTGACTCCCCGTACCCCAATGATTCCAACATTTTATGCCCTCCCTAAAGTTCATAAGGGCCTCTCCCCTCTCAAGGGACGCCCTATAGTCTCGGGTGTTGGTTCATTAAGTCAGAATGTTGGTGTATATATATAGACAACATCTTACGTCCGTTTGTAACATCATTACCCTCATATGTACGGGACACGTCGGACCTACTCCAGAAGATCGATGGCATTGTGGTGGAACAGGGAACGATTTTAGGCTCAATAGATGTTGAAGCCTTATATAGCAGCATTCCCCACACCATGGGCCTGAGGGCTCTTGAGTATTATTTGAGGACAAGAGCCATTTTCTTTGAGAGACATAACAAATTCGTTGTGGAGTTGATGGAGTTCGTTCTAACCCACAACTATTTCTTGTTTGACGGTAAGTACTTCCACCAGCTCAGGGGGACCGCGATGGGTTGCTCCTGTGCACCCTCGTATGCAAATCTCCTCCTGGGCTGGTGGGAGGAAACCGTGGTATTTTCTGGAGTAGAGGAATGGTGGACCAACAAGATATCGGCTTGGTACCGATATGTAGACGATGTCCTGGTCATATGGAGAGGGACGGAAACGGAGTTCAATAATTTTGTACAGGGTCTGAACAACAACGGTTTTGGTCTTATGTTTACATCAGAGAGTGATAGATGTGAACTGCCCTTTTTGGATGTAAAAATTATAATTAACACCAATGGGATGTTAGACACAAGCTTGTTCCAAAAGCCAACAGCCACCAATGCCCTGTTAAGGTGGGAGAGCCATCACCCAGTTCCCTTGAAAAGGGGTATCCCTCGGGGCCAATACCTGAGGACAAGGAGAAATTGCTCCAGTCCTGATACTATTAGGGTACAGGCATATGATCTGAGGGAGAGGTTTCGGGATCGGGGCTATCCGGATGAGGTACTAGAACCGGCCTTCAGAAATGCCTTGGGTAGAGAGAGAAGTTCTCTTCTACAGGTTAATGAGAAACCAGAGGCTGACAACATTCCGAGGATCATTGGGACTTTTGATAACCAGTCCAATCGGGTTTTTGGTGTGCTCAAAAAACATTGGAGCATTTTTCAGTTGGATGAGACCCTTACAGACTTTATCCCGGATAAACCCCAAATCACCTTCCGTAGAGGACGATCCCTAAAAGATCGACTTGTACACAGTCACTACAAAAGACCTAAACGAGAAGGAACTTGGTTGGACAGACGTATCAATGGTACATTTAGGTGCAGTAACTGTTCCTTTTGTGACTATGTAGCACCTGGCAAGAGTTTTACCAGTGCATTCAATGGAAGACTCTTTTTTTGTAGGGACTTTGCCAATTGTAAGACCGTTGGTGTGGTTTATATGGCCACATGTACATGTTCGAAGAATTACGTAGGGAAGACCAAAAGAGAATTTAGAAGGAGGATCGGTGAACATCTAGGGGATATAAAAAATGCTAGAGATACCCCGGTAGCTCGTCACGTTTGGGAGACACACCAGGGTGACAGCAAGGTTCTCTCCTTCTGTGTCCTGGAGGTGGTAAAACAAAATGGAAGGAGGGGTGATTGGGATAGGGTTATCCTTCAAAAGGAAACCCAGTGGATATATAGGATGGAGTCAGTGGTCCCGGGAGGACTAAATGAGCGGTTAACCTATGGTTGCTTTGTGTGAACTGTTTTCGCCTATTTCGTTTCTCGTTCCCCTTCTTTTTCCCTGATATTGATTTGACAGCACTGCATACCTATTAGATGGTTTGCAGTAAAAATAATATATATTTAGGGGTGTGATGTCTATCTATTAATTATGTGTACTCCTAAGCATCAACATACTATCTATTTAGGATTAGGTTGTTGTGAGTGTGGATCTACATTTTCCGTACCTTACGCAATTGATTGGACCACGTGTGCCCAGTTCTAGAGAATACGCTTTGGGATAACCGTCCCAGGGAGATATCCAAACATAACATTATTTTTGGGGGCATCATTTGGGGTCTTGTGTACATCTGAGTATATCCTCTTGTGGACACATAGGTTTGTATACCTATATATATTGAGCTGCAAATTAATACACTGTCACATATAAATATTGATAAAGAAAACAACTTATCTTTGGACTGCTATGTGCGTGGGCAGTGTAGGGATGCTACTGGACACGAGACAGTACGCGTTAAATGTAGTAAGTTTTAGGTGTCGTTGCTCAGTATCGACAATACGGTGCCTGTATGGCTGCTACTTAGTACGAGATGACATACAAGAGAATGGTGGCCAGGATGCGTGTGCAGGTATATGCTGTGCATTTTGGCCTCCAGTACTTAACAATGGTGCGTGTAATTAGAGTTGAGTTGGTGTAAAGTGTATCAAGAAAAACGAGGTGTCCTGTAGGTCACTATATAGATAGGACAACGTATTGCAGGCACCTTCACGTATGTAGCTCTATCCTGGCGGTATGCAATCTATGCGATCTTTTTTCTATGCGGGGCTGTACACAAGAAAATGGCGACTGTACGCATGCGCAGCCGCTATCCGTGCATCGCGACCTCTAGCATCTAATATCGGCACATGCGCAATGGAATAGGAGCGATGCACGGCAAGATGGCGGCATGATGTGTACTGAGTCGCGGGCTATGCATTTTGACCTCTAGTGTCTGTTATCGGCACATGCGCGGTGCGAGGACGCCGATGGGGCACGCAGCAATGGCGGCGAAAGATGAACTCAGGTAAACGTGAGGCCCTGCAAGTCTTCACATCTATGAGACAACATGAATAGTAAGGCGTTTGTATGGGTTATAGCCCCTGTATTTTCTACTCTGAAGGAGGGGGCTATTTAAAGGGGTTCCGGTCAATGTACTTCCTGCACCTGCAACTAGGCACAGCATGCATCTCCGATGTGATATGAACACACGGAAGTTTAATTTCCCATTTGCCTCCTGAGGAACCATATCATGGTGGGGAAACGCGTAGAGGCAAAACCGGACCGCAGATAAGTGGATCTGGTTTTTTATTATTTCTGTTCTTTGGTATTTTTCACCAACTGTGGATATACAATTGGCACACATAGGACATCAGTGTTCTGAATATCTGAGATAGAACTTTATTCAATTTAAATGTTTACCATGTGTTCTATCGTGGTTGGGGGTGTTTTTCTGGCTATACTGTTGAGGCCAGTGCGTCCTCATCTATGTATATATTTGTAAAGGGCTCAGCAGCCAATTTGTGTTTAGTACCTTAGAAGGTGCAGTGTGTATATCTAAATATATTACAGTTAGCACCAGTTTGTGTGCCTTTATACAGTTTATATATTTTTTTTGTTCTGGCCGAAGGCTGAGGGACTTAGAACTATGGGTCACCGCTTTAGCCCCTAAGGCATCATCTCTGTTTTTGGCTTCCCTTGTTTATAGGGACGGTGTAAGGGCCAACAGGGACAGCCGCCGAGGAGCGGGGGCGCCATTTTGCGTTCAAGAGGGTGGCAACCTCCGCTGGTAGGCAGGGACTCTTTGCTAGGGACTCAGTAGGGTGTACTAGTCTTAGCTATTTACGTAGTGTATTAGGATGTAGGGCCTTGGGCGGTCAGACTTGTCTATTTGTTTATTGTTGGTGAAATACTACCTGGTATTTGGTTTATGTAGGCTGTTTCTACTTTTCTTTGGGCCCGGCGGTGTGGGCCATTTGGATATATCAGTAGGCATCTTTCAGCATCACACAAAGGGACGTACAGGGCTTTTAGGGTGAGCCGTCGTGGAGCGGGGGCGCCATAGTGCGTTCAAGAGGGTGCCAACCTTCGCAGACAGGCAGGGAATAATCTTTAGGGGCATTTAGAATTTTTTGTACCCTTTTTTTCCCCCTATTTTTCGTCCCTTGTATTTTTGCCTGCTTGAACCAGACCAGGCTTTTATTGACCCATTCCCATGATCAGGGGTTTGGGTGTCGTGCTCATTTTTTAATCCTTTGGTTTTGAAATAAAAGTTATTGTATATATTAGTTTTTGGTTTTTTCTTCTTTGATACTAATTTGGACTATTGGAGACTGTACCTTTTTTTGTTGATTCGATATTTGCATTGTGTGTCTGTGTTGCACAATAAGTGCAGAGAACAGAAAGCGGAGAAGAGAACTGACTGAGGACTTGAGAACCAAAGTTGTTGAAAAATATCGACAATCTCAAGGTTACAAGTCCATCTCCAGAGATATACCTGCCTGTTGATACTTAGGCACAATTTATGTTTTTCACAAAGGCCCGAATATACCCTTTTAGAGGCATATGCCTCATAAAGAATAAGGCAAGACGCATAGTGATGTGTGCAGCTATGTGAGCCCTGCCACAAGTATTACTCAAGCCACTGCTATATTTGTGGATTTAATTAGGACCGCCGCCGCTAGTCATGAATTTGACGAGCAGGGGTCACTACGCCCCATCATATAATTTTTTTTAATTATCAGAAAAGTATTTTTATACATTTTGAGTTTTTTGGTTATTATTGTCACTTTAACAGTTGAAAATACTTCTTATAAGTGTAAATAGTATTTTTTCAAATAAAGTACCAGAATTACAAACCATCCATGCACTGTTTTACTAAATTGTCAATCTGACCATTTTTTCTTATATATCGTAATACATTTTTTGTTGTCTCGGATAAACATGTATAAGCAGGTATTTTTACTCTACTTAATATAGCTCTCAAACACGGTGTTTAAAGTATTATTACCAACATTAGAGGTTATCATGTACCCATAGCATAAGTGATACCTTGTTGATCCCTGGGAGTGTGACTACTGGGACTGCACGAATCTCAAGAACAGGGCTCTGAAACAACCCGTCTAAAAGAAATGGAGGTGACCGTGAATGCATTCTTTAGGGGACTTCATCAGACAGCCAAGCACAACGCTAAACAATAAATGGTGTCACAAAGACTTCTACTGCCTGTCATACACATATAAGCATATTTTTATTCTTTAGCACAATATAAGCATTGCCTAGACATGAAGACACTGTAAATATCAGATTGGGCCAGGTAAAGATTCAATGCAACATGAGTATTATTATCTAATCTAAATCAGCACTGACATGTCGCTAAGCTGCCAAGTGATAAGGAAAATGTCTGTTTGAGCTAGAGCAGCGCTCGGCCTTGAATGCATGTTTGCACAACTGGTTAGATTCTAATTCTTATAATCTCAGCTTTATTATCTTTTGATATTATCAGCATAATTCAGACTCAAGTCTCCTGGGCAATTTCAATGATTTTAATTGAACAAAGGGAGTAAACAATCTAATATATAATTGCCTAGAATACTACTTTCTGCAATTTGTGCCAACTTCCTGTCCGGAGCTAATGTCCGGAGCTAATGTCCAGAGCTAATGTGCGGAGATAATGTCCGGAGCTAATGTCCGGAGCTAATGTCCGGAGCTAATGTCCGGAGCTAATGTCCGGAGATTAATTGCCTAGAATACTACTTCCTGCAATTTGTGCCAACTTCCGTGGCTTTGTCCGGAGCTAATGTCCGGAGCTAATGTCCGGAGCTAATGTCCGGAGCTAATGTCCGGAGATTAATTGCCTAGAATACTACTTCCTGCAATTTGTGCCAACTTCCGTGGCTTTGTCCGGAGCTAATGTCCGGAGCTAATGTCCGGAGCTAATGTGCGGAGATAATGTCCGGAGCTAATGTCCGGAGCTAATGTCCGGAGCTAATGTCCAGAGCTAATGTGCGGAGATAATGTCCGGAGCTAATGACCGGAGCTAATGTCCGGAGCTAATGTCCGGAGATTAGTTGCCTAGAATACTACTTCCTGCAATTTGTGCCAACTTCCGTGGCTTTGTCCGGAGCTAATGTCCGGAGCTAATGTCCGGAGATTAATTGCCTAGAATACTACTTCCTGCAATTTGTGCCAACTTCCGTGGCTTTGTCCGGAGCTAATGTCCGGAGCTAATGTCCGGAGCTAATGTGCGGAGATAATGTCCGGAGCTAATGTCCGGAGCTAATGTCCGGAGCTAATGTCCGGAGCTAAGTGACGTCAACAGTGTCCAGTGTCTGATTGGTTGCCGCCTGCTGCGAGCGACCAATCAGAAACGTGCCGTACTGTGACACACTCCGCCTGCCATTTTGGTGTGATTTTTGAATTTTTACCTCACAGCAAGTTTCTACTGCGTGGAGGCGGGCCCAGTGACGTTGCTCTTCAAGCTCCTGCCGAATTTCATCAAAAAAATGATAATACCATTTACCAAAACTATATATATTTAGTTGTGAAGTGGTTCAGTGACATTTTCACACCAATTTTGAACTTTTGTTTGGTGTTTTCTCCATATACTGCCTATTATTTTTGTTCTTTCTTACTATTATTTATTAATTGTATTATTCTTACATTTGAATAAATAAAGTATATATGGATTCTAGACTCCCGATTCTTTAGAATCGGGCTGCCATCTAGTCATATATATTATCCCAGTTTTTTAGATATTTCAGTAAATTGCATTTAGGATTAAATATTTGGTTTCAAACATCTGCTTTACTCAAAAAGATATGTAACAAAAAGGTGTGAAAGCTGAGCTGAAAACAACCAGGAACATTGAATATTACATTTAAAAACAGAATACTGTAATCCAGCCGAATCCCACATGTAGGGTAGTTTCAAGTGGATAGGGCGAGGAAAGCATTGAGCTGCTCTGACCTTCACACAAACACATATCCATTATTGTTAATGACAAAACTGAAGCACAATAAAAAAACGAGATGTATCATAGTCTGTCCAAAATATTAATGATCAGAAGAACATGTTGTGAATCTTACATATGCTGACAGAGCTGCAGTAGAACCTTGCAGATACTAAAATATAATATATGGCCAAAACTATGTGGACACCTGGCCATCAAACCTAAATGATTGGCTTCCAAAATCATGGGCCTCCACTCTTCTGGTGAAATGTTCTACGAGACTCTAAAGTGTATTTGCAGGAGCTTGTAACTAATAAAATAAAGACTGGGCCACAATCAGAATTCCAATTTATCCCCAAAGGGAGGTGGAAATCAAGGTCTCATGCAGGCAACTTGGGAACCACACACAAAACTTCACAAACCAGTCCTTTGAGCCTTAGAGCAAAATCAAAAGATCTTCTCCAAACTGTTGGCACAAACTTGGAAAAAAAAAATATATATATATACTAGATGGCAGCCCGATTCTAAAGAATCGGGAGTCTAGAATCCATATATACTTTATTTATTCAAATGTAAGAATAATACAATTAATAAATAATAGTAAGAAAGAACAAAAATAATAGGCAGTATATGGAGAAAACATCAAACAAAAGTTCAAAATTGGTGTGAAAATGTCACTGAACCACTTCACAACTAAATATATATAGTTTTGGTAAATGGTATTATCATTTTTTTGACGAAATTCGGCAGGAGCTTGAAGAGCAACGTCACTGGGCCCGCCTCCACGCAGTAGAAACTTGCTGTGAGGTAAAAATTCAAAAATCACACCAAAATGGCGGGCGGAGTGTGTCACAGTACGGCACGTTTCTGATTGGTCGCTCGTAGCAGGCGGCAACCAATCAGACACTGGACACTGTTGACGTCACTTATCTCCGGACATTAGCTCCGGACATTAGCTCCGGACATTAGCTCCGGACAAAGCCACGGAAGTTGGCACAAATTGCAGGAAGTAGTATTCTAGGCAATTATATATTAGATATATACACACACAGTTGGCTAAAATGTAGAATTAAGTTGAGCGCACAGCTCATTACACATTGAGATAGAAAAAGACCTTAATCTGAGAGTGGTGTACTATTTCAGCGCCGAAGCACATTGCAAATGGGGAGTAATAGTCACTATTTGTGACTAATAATCGAAAGATTCAAGTCAGTGTGACAGTGAAATGATTAATCTGTGATATACTGCAGTAACAGACCCTTAATAGCAGCATTTATTTTATTCTTTACACATTGCAAACAAGGAGGGCAGTTTAACCCTTTCGTGCCAGAGCCTCTTTTCACCTTCATGACCACTGTCACTTTATTTAGCTATATAATCGTCTAAGGGGTACTTCCGTCTGTTTGTCTGTCTGTCTTTCTGTCTGTCATGGAAATCCCGCGTCGCTGGCCGGCCGCGACCAATGAGCGACAGGCTTAGTCTGGCTGCGAATTGGCCCCTCCCTACCCTCCTCCAGTCAGTGCCCCCTCCCTACTCCCCTCCAGTCAGTGCCAGTGTGTCGCCCCATCCCGGACCAACTTTTTACTATTGATGCTGCCTATGCAGCATCAATAGTAAAAAGATATAATGTTAAAAATAATTTAAAAAAATACAAAATTGTGCTATTCTCACCATCCGGCGTCCACCGATGAGCGCGATGGTGCCGCCAACTTCCGTTCCCAGTGATGCATTGCGAAATTACACAGATGACTTAGCAGTCATCTGGGTAATTTCACAATGCATCACTTGGAACAGAAGCTGGTGGCAGCATCGCACGCATCGGGACAGCTTTGTTGGACACCAGAGTGTATAACTATTTTTAATTTAATTTTTTTTTTAACAGGGATATGGTGCCCACACTGCTATATACTACGTGGTCAGTGTTATATACTGCGTGGGCTGTGATATATACTGCATGGCCTGTGTTATATACTACATGTGCTGTGTTATATAGTACATGGGCTGTGCTATATATTACGTGGGCTTTGTTATATACTGCCTGGCTGCTATGTACTACGTGGGCAGTGTTATATACTGTGTGGGCTGTGTTATATACTATGTGACCTGTGTTAAATACTGCGTAGGCTGTGCTATATATTATGTGGGCTGTGTTATATACTACGTGGGTTGTTATATACTACGTGGCTGCTATAGACTACGTGGCTGTGCTATATACTACGTGGCTGTCTGTGTTACGTGAGCTGTGCAATATACTATGTGGTTGCTATATACTACGTGGCTGTCCTGTATACTATGTGGCTGTGCTATATACTACATGGCTGACTGTGTTATATACTACGTGACTGTGCTATATACTACGTGGCTGTGCTATATACTACGTGGCTGACTGTGCTATGTACTATGTGGCTGTCTGTGTTACGTGAGCTGTGCAATATACTATGTGGTTGCTATATACTACGTGGCTGTCCTGTATACTATGTGGCTGTGCTATATACTACATGGCTGACTGTGTTATATACTACGTAGCTGTGCTATACACTACGTGGCTGTGCTAAGCGCAACATACATACATACATACATATTCTAGAATACCCGATGCATTAGAATCGGGCCACCATCTAGTGAGGTTATAACTCTGGAATGCTTCATGTATCTCACTGATTCTGAGACTATTTTGTGGTGACATATAGTACTTCCTGATAGTGGTAAAATTTGTTCAATATAACTCGCGTTTATTTCTGAAAATATTGGAAATTTGGGAAACTTTTGAAAATTTCACAATTTTCAAACTTTTAATCTTTATGCCCTTAAACCAGAGAGTTATGTTACACAAAATTGTTAATAAATAACATTTCCCACATGTCTACTTTATAACAGTACAATTTTTGAAACATCATTTTTTTTGTTAGGAAGTTAAAAGCTAACTAGCGATTTCTCATTTTTCAATACAATTTACAAAATCATTTATTTATGGACCATATCACATTTGAAGTGACTTTAAGGGGCCTATATGACAGAAAATACCCAAAGTGACACCATTGTAAAAACTACACTACTCAAAGTGCTCAAAAACACATTCAAGAAGTTTATTAACCCTTCAGGTGCTTCACAGGAATTAATTGAATGTGGAAGCAAAAATTTAATATTTAACTTTTTCCACAAAATTGTTACTTAGCGCCAACGGTTTCATTTTCACAAGGTTAACAGGAGAAAATGCACCATGAAAGCTGTTGTGCGATTTCTCCTGAGTACACCAATACCCCATATGTGGTGGAAAACTACTGTTTGGGTGCATGGCAGGGCTCCGAAGAGAAAGAGCACCATTTGAGTTTTGGAATGCAAAATAGGCTGGAATCGATAGAGCCCCTGAGGTGCCTAAACAGTGGAAATCTCCCACAAATGACCTCATTTTAGAAACTAGACTCCTCAAGGAATTTATCTAGATGTGTGGCGAGCACCTTGAACACTCTGGGGCTTCATAGAATTTTATAATGTTGAGCAGTAAAAATAAAAAAATAAAAACAATTTTTTTAACAGAAATGTTATTTCAGCACCAATTTTTTTATCTTTAGAAAGGTAACAGGAGAAAATGGATGCCAAAATATTTTGTGCAATTTTTCCAAAGTACGCAAGTACCCCATATTTGTTGGAAAGCGACTGCTCGGGTGATGGTAGGGCAAGAAAGGTAATAAGCACTATTTTGGCAGGAAGAGGATGCAGATACCATGTCACATATGAAGAGCTCCTGACATGTTAGAACAGCAGAAACCCCCCCAGGTGATCCAATTTTGTAAACTACATCATTCAAGGAATTCATCTAGAGAAGTAGTGAGTATTTCTAACCCTCAGGTGATTCACAAACTTGAATAAAATTGGCTGAGTAAATTAAATATTACTATTTTTTCCACAAAAATCTTGCTTTGACCCCAAGTTTGCAATTTTCAAAAGGTGCAATAGGAGAAAAGGAACAGTACAATATGGTATGCAATTTTTCCAGAGGACATCAATACCCCATAACTGGACAAAAACTACTTTTGAAGCACAGTGCAAAGCTCAAAAGGGAAGGCATATTAGGGTATATGCACACATTGCAGATTTGCCTGTGGAATTTTCTGTGCAGATTCTTCCTCTCTTGCCAGAAAACGCAGGTGCGGATTTGATGCGTTTTTTATGCGTTTTTTTAATGTTATTTTCATGCAGATTTGGATGCGTTTTTGAAAGCTAAATAAAGATCTATTATTGAACAAAAAAAAAGAATTATGATGTCATTTCTTGTCCAACCTCTTCATTTACATACTCCATTGAAGAATAATGTTTACACACACAGATAGATAGACAGATTAGATATATTTATCTATAGATCTATCTATTTATCTATCTATAGATATATCTATCTATTTATTTATCTATCTATAGATATATCTATCTATATATCTATCTATAGATATATCTATCCATCTATCTATAGATATATCTATCTATAGATAGACATATCTACAGATAGATATATCTATAGATAGATAGATATTACCAAGCCCGATGTTTAGTAATAAACATAATAAAATGGAAAGAAAAGAGTTAAATAAAGACAAAGACACACACACAAAATCTGCGTTGGCAGAGGTCACACTTGCGAGAAACTCGCACTAGTCTCGCACCTCAATATCCGGCATTGTCGCCGGCACAGGGACCAGAGCGTTCAGCTGCATAGAAATACATGCAGCCACACACTCCGGATCCAAGTGCCGGTGGCAGTGCTGGGTATAGAGGTGCGAGACTCGTGTGAGTTTCTCGCAAGTGTGACCCCGGCCTTAAATGCAATATATGTTTGTTTTAAAATTGTTTAACAATGGAAAAAATGGCATGGGCTCACGTGCAATCTTCAAGTCTAGAGTGGGAAAGCCAGCGACTGGTGGTTGATGTTTATAGCCTTGGAAGGGGTTAATATCCATGAAGCTTCCCAGGCTATGAATATCAGCCCGCAGCTGTATATTTAGCCTTTACTGGCTATTAAAATAGGGGGACCCACCAAAAAAATGACGTGGGGTACCCCTATAATTTATAGCCAGAAAGGCTATGCAGACAGCAGTGGGCTGATATTCATAGCCTAGAGAGGGGCAATGGATATTGGCTCCCCCCTGGCTACAAATACCAGCCCCCAGCCGCCCCAGAAATGGTGCATCTGTAAGATGCACCAATTCTGGCACTTAGTCTCTCTCTTCCCACTTCCCTGTAGTGGTGGCACATGGGGTAATAATAAGGGGTTAATGTCACCTTTGTATTGTAAGGTGACATCAAGCCTGGTTAGTAATGGCGAGGCACCTATCCATTACTAATCCTATAGTAGTGAAAGAGTTAAAAAAGACACAACCAGAAAAAAAGTATTTTAATATTCTTAATTTCACCATGCTTACAACCACGCCTAATACCCCCAAGCCATCGATCACCTGCAAAAAAAAAAAAAAACATAAACCAACAGTATACTCCCTGTACGACGCAGTCCAATTAATAATGAGTGTCCCACAATGATCTCCCCTATAGAACAGTGACATCAAGTGATTTCACTGCTCTATAGGGCCTCCAGTGACATACTGACAGGAGACAATGGCTCCTGCAGTGCATCACTGAAGAGGCTACCTTAGTTCATTCTCTCGCTTTACTGCAATGCTGCGTGGGAATTTTCTCACACAGCGTTGCCAGCGAGAGAATGAACTTAAGTGACCTCTCTCCCGGCAGCGGCGGAGGGATATCACTGTTCTATATGGGAGATCATCGTGGGACACTCGTTATTAACTGGACTACAGCGGAAAGGTAAGTATAGGTTGGTTTATTATGTTATTTTTATTACAGGAGAAATCGAGGGCTTCGAGGACTAGGTGATTGGTGAGTATGTACTCAATGTTATGTGTTGTATGTTATGTGTATGTCCTGTATGTTATATGTTGTATGTTCTGTATGTTTTTTGGTTTTTTTACTACTGAACACAACCATTGTCTGATGGGACTGTTTTCACATCATCGGCAATGCTGTCACTGTGAGCATTCATTGCCGGATGGGAGCAGTAGTCCTATCAGACAATGACTGCTTACAAAGACATGCACACACACAGGGGCACATACACACAGACACACAGGGACACAAACACACAGAGACACATACACATACACACAGACCCCTGCACACAATATACAAGAACATAGATCCGCCCACACACTCCCTTCTCCCGTTCTGCAGAGTTTCAACCGAAGCAAAACTGCAGATCTTTTTTACATCTGCGGGTTTACTGCGGATGTGCCTGACACAATGGAAGTCAATGGGTGCAGAAACGCTGCAGATCCGCCAATAGAATTGACATGTGTTAGGACTGGCGGAAAGCACCAAGTATAAGGTGATACGAGTATTGGTGCGTTCGCAGTCCGGGGTCCACCGTGCAGGTGAAAACCTTCTGCTAGTAAATGGCAGCGCTATATGGCGGTGGAAGCGAACCCTGTAAAGCCGCAGGTCCACAATACCGCACTAATGAGTGCAAGCAAGGAGTCAGACTACTTGCGCACAACACCGCAACTGGGTGTGTTAGGTAACTGTAAGATATAGTTAGAGTACCGGAGTGCGAACTGTGCCGTGCTGGCAGACACCACTAATCACCCGGACGTGGGTTAGGAAGCGCACTACTGGCGCGTGGCGCCGCACTGGCGGTCACAGCAATAGACACTGATTCGTGTGTAACACGTTGAGAGGTTAGTCGGACGCTAGATAGCAGCCATACACCTTACGCGAACAGTCATACAATAGGGTAGGGGTATTTAATGAACGACTTGCACTCACAACAAACACACGTATACAATTGTACACTAGCACATGGCCGTGCAGTCATGTGAAGCTTATATAGCTGCAGCACGTTCAGGACCTTCCAATAAAGGACCAATGGGAAGCTGCCACTGAAGTTAGCACCTTCAGGACCTTCCAGGAGGACCAATGGGAACCGCTGCAGCATCTGAGCATGTGACCCTTGATCTCCAACGGGAGATCTCACCCTGGGCATGCTCAGAAGGGAAAAAGCAGGACTTAGTCCCAAAAGCGTCCGCTCGCTGCTGCCCAGCGCTGGCTTTAATGGCAAAAGCTGGAAAAGCAACAGCAAGCCTAAGCACAGAGTGAGACTGAGCCAAACGCAAGGACCGACATCTCCGCTGAGCAGGTTCCACTGCGGCAGGAGAAGAATGGGAGACCGCAGCAGAAATGGCCCGAGATTCCCCCTGTGCAGAAGCGGGAACTCGACCCCTAACAACATGCTGTGGGGAAAAAAAAGCCCCGATTCCACGCGGTTTTCTCCGCAGCATGTGCACAACAACTGTCAATTTCATATAGACTAACATTGGCTGTACACTACACTGCAAATTTGATGCAAATCCCTGGGGCCAAAAAACGCCTCGGAAACGCATCAAAATCCGCAAAGTGTGCACATAGCCTTGCAGTGTATATTTTGCTGCACTGGTTTGAGGTGGCCATGTCACATTGGCAGAGCCACTGGGATTCCAGAACAGCAGAAACCCCTGTAAGGCCATGTTCACACAGTGCGTTTTTTACTGCGGAACCGCAGCAGTTTTGCCGCTGCGGTTCCGCAGCTGTTTTCCATGCAGGGTACATAACAATGTAACCCTATGGAAAACAGTCACTGCTGTGCACATGATCCGTAATTTCGTTTAAAAAGCCACGCAGAATAGCTGCGGCAAAAAAGAAGGAGCATGTCACTTCTTTTTCCTGAACCGCAGCGGTTCTGCACCCATAGACCTCCATTGTGAGGTCAAAATCGCAGTAAAACCCGCAGATCAAAAATATATCTGCGGGTTTTACTGCGATTTGATGTGCAGAACCGCTGCAGCAGGAAGTGCGGGGGAGCGGGCGGAAGTGCGTGGGCGGAGTGTGGCTGCCCCCACGTGCTCCGATCCCACCCCCCCCGTGCTCCGATGCCCCCCCCCATGCTCCGATGCCCCCCCCAGTGCTCCGATGCCCCCCCGTGCCCTAATCTCCCCCCCTTATACTTACCCGGCGTCCCAGTGTCCATCCGGCCGTCTTCTCCCTGGGCGCCGCCATCTTGCAAAATGGCGGGCGCATGCGCAGTGCGCCCGCCGAATCTGCCGGCCGGCAGATTCGCTCCAAAGTGCATTTTGATCACTGAGATATAACCTATCTCAGTGATCAAAATAAAAAAATAGTAAATGACACCCCCCCACTTTGTCACCCCCATTGGTAGGGACAATAAAAAAATTAAGAATTTTTTTTTTTTTCACTAAGGTTAGAATAGGGGTAGGGGTAGGGTTAGGGGTAGGGTTAGGGTTAGGGGTAGGGTTAGGGTTAGGGTTAGGGGTAGGGTTAGGGGTAGGGTTAGGGTTAGGGTTAGGGGTAGGGTTAGGGGTAGGGTTAGGGGTAGGGTTAGGGGTAGGGGTAGGGTTAGGGTATTTTCAGCCATTTTAGCCCTAAAAAGCTTCCTAGGAAACACACAGTCTCTGCATAGAAAACTGCATAAAAAAAGGATAAAAAAAAGCATAAAAAAACGCATCAAAAAAGGACAAAAAAAGGACCAAAAAAAGGACCTGCGTTTTCTGCCAAGAGCTGCAGTTTTTAAAAAAAACTGTCCTGAAAAAAAAAGGATGGAAATCCTGAACGTGTGAACATACCCTAAGTGACCCCATTTAACAAACTACACCTCTCAATGAATTCATTTAGGGGTGCAGTGATTATATTGACACCACAATTTAGTGAAGAAAAAAATAATTACATTTTTACCACAAATAAATTGTTTTTGCCCTAGATTTTACATTTTCACACAAGAAAATGGATAAAAATGGTGCAAAAATGTGTCACACAATTTCTGCTGAATGTGGGAATATGTACATGTGGCTGTACAGTACTGTTTAGCTATACGGAGAGACTCGGGAGGGACGGACTTGACTCTTGAAGAACACATTATTATAGAATAGTTTCCAGACTCCATATACAGAGTGCCTAAATGTCAGAAGAGCAGAATCCCCCCTTAACCCCTTAAGCCCCGAGGGTGATTTGCACGTTAGTGACCGAGCCAATTTTTACATTTCTGACCACTGTCCCTTTATGAGGTTATAACTCTGGAACGCTTCAACGGATCCCGGTGATTCTGATATTGTTTCCTCGAGACAAATTGTACTTCATGATAGTGGTAAAATTTCTTTGATATTACCTGCATTAATTTGTAAAAAAAATGGAAATTTGGCGAAAATTTTGAAAATGAGCTTCAAGAGGTAGTCGCCAGGAATGGTCTTCCAAAAATCTTGAAGGAGTTCCCAGAATGCTTAGCACTTGTTGGCCCTTTTGCCTTCACTCTGCGGTCCAGCTCACCCCAAACCATCTCCATTGGGTTCAGGTCTGGTGACTGTGGAGGCCAGGTCAACTAGCGTAGCACCCCATCACTCTCCTTCTTGGTCAAATAGCCCTTACACAGCCTTGAGGTGTGTTTGGGGTCATTGTCCTGTTGAAAAATAAATGATGGTCCAACTAAACGCAAACCGGATGGAATAGTATGCCACTGCACGATGCTGTGGTAGCCATGCTGGTTCAGTATGCCTTCAATTTTGAATAAATCCCCAACAGTGTCACCAGCAAAGCACCCCCACACCATCACACCTCCTCCTCCATGCTTCACGGTGGTAACCAGGCATGTAGAGTCCATCCGTTCACCTTTTCTGCGTCGCACAAAGACATGGTGGTTAGAACCAAAGATCTCACATTTGGACTCATCAGACCAAAGCACAGATTTCCAGTGATCTAATGTCCATTCCTTGTGTTCTTTAGCCCAAACAAGTCTCTTCTGCTTGTTGCTTGTCCTAAGCAGTGGTTTCTTAGCAGCTATTTTACCATGAAGGCCTTCTGCACAAAGTCTACTCTTAACAGTTGTTGTAGAGATGTGTCTGTTGCAAGAACTCTGTGTGGCATTGACCTGGTCTCTAATCTGAGCTGCTGTTAACCTGCGATTTCTGAGGCTGGTGACTCGGATAAACTTATCCTAAGAAGCAGAGGTGACCCTTGGTCTTCCTTTCCTGGGGCAGTCCTCATGTGAGCCAGTTTCTATGTAGCGCTTGATGGTTTTTGCCACTGCACTTGGGGAAACATTCAAAGTTTTCCCAATTTTTTGGACTGACTGACCTTCATTTCTTAAAGTAATGATGGCCACTCGTTTTTCTTTACTTAGCTGCTTTTTTCTTGCCATAATACAAATTCTAACAGTCTGTTCAGTAGGACTATCAGCTGTGTATCCACCAGACTTCTGCACAACACAATTGATGGTCCCAACACCATTTATAAGGCAAGAAATCCCACTTATTAAACCTTTATAATAGATGAAATGTGGATTACATCCGCGCTGCTGCGACAAATAATAGATCCAGATATACTTGTAAGATGTTCGGGTGGTTTATTCAACGCGTTTCGAAGCTCATGGCTTCTTCTTCAGGAAGTTTCCACACAGAGATCACACACAGGATCTCTGTGTGGAAACTTCCTGAAGAAGAAGCCATGAGCTTCGAAACGCGTTGAATAAACCACCCGAACATCTTACAAGTATATCTGGATCTATTATTTGTCGCAGCAGCGCGGATGTAATCCACATTTCATCTATTATAACGGTTCTGAGAGGTCGCAGCGCCGACCTGTGGATCTGCAGCAGCTGACAAACTACACGCTTGTACTGTGTACTACCAGGTGAGCAGTTCTCTCACAATTGATCAGAAACAATCCTGGGGATAAGACCCTATTTGCGCTTTTTTTGTCTCCTATCTTTCAATACTTATTAAACCTGACAGGGCACACCTGTGAAGTGAAAACCATTCCCGGTGACTACCTCTTGAAGCTCATCAAGAGAATGCCAAGAGTGTGCAAAGCAGTCATCAAAGCAAAAGGTGGCTACTTTGAAGAACCTAGAATATAAGACATAATTTCAGTTGTTTCACACTTTTTTTGTTAAGTATAAGATTCCACATGTGTTAATTCATAGTTTTGATGCCTTCAGTGTGAATGTACAATTTTCATAGTCTTGAAAATACAGAAAAATCTTTAAATGAGATGGTGTGTCCAAACTTTTGGTCTGTACTGTATTTCACACAAAATACTTAATAAGTAACATTTCCCACATGTCTACTTTACATCAGCACAATTTTGGGAACATTTTTTTTTTTGTTAGGGAGTTATAAGGGTTAAAAGTTGACCAGCAATTTCTCATTTTTAAAACACCATTTTCTTTAGGGACCACATCATATTTGAAGTCATTTTGAAGGGTTTATATGATAGAAAAAAAACAAGTGTGACACCATTCTAAAAGCTGCACCCCTCAAGGTGCTCAAAACCACATTCAAGAAGTTTATTAAACCTTCTGGTGCTTCACAGGAATTTATGGAATGTTTAAAAAAAATGAACATTTAATTTTTTTCACAAAACATTTACTTCAGCTCCAATTTGTTTTATTCTACCAAGGGTACCAGGACAAAATGGACCGCAAACATTGTGGTACAATTTGTCCTGAGTACCCCGATACAGTATATGTGGGGGTAAACCACAGTTTGGGCGCATGGCAGAGCTCGGAAGGGAAGGAGCGCCATTTGACTTTTCAATGCAAAATTGCCTGGAATTGATATGGGACGCCATGTTGCTTTTGGAGAGCCACTAATGTGCCTAAAGATTGAAACCCCCCATGAGTGACACAATTTTTGGAAAGTAGACCCCCTAAGAAACATATGTAGATGTGTGGTGAGTACTTTGACCTAAAAAATGCTTCACAGAAGTTTATAATGGAGAGCCGTAAAAATAAAAATAATATTTTTTCACAAAAATGAACTTTCACCCCCAATTTTTTCTTTTTCCAAGGGTACTAGAAGAAAAGGTACCCCCAAAGTTGTTGTGCAATTTGTCCTGAGTATGCTGATACCCCATATGTGGGGGTAAACCACTGTTTGGGTGCATGGCAGAGCTCGGAAGGGAAGGAGCGCCGTTTGACTTTTCAATGCAAAATTGGCTGGAATTAAGATGGGACGCCATGTTGCATTTGGAGAGCCCCTGATGTGCCTAAACATTGAAAACCCCACAAGTGACACCATTTTGGAAAGTAGACCCCCTAAGAATCTTATCTAGATGTGTTGTGAGAGCTTTGAACCCCAAAGTGTTTCACTACAGTTTATGAAGCAGAGCCGTGAAAACAAAAATTATTTTTAGCCCCCAGTTTTGAATTTTTCCAAGGGTATCAGGAGAAATTGGACTCCAAAAGTTGTTGTCCAATTTGTCCTGAGTACGCTGATACCCCATTTGTGAGGGGGGACCACCGTTTGGGCATATGGCAGAGCTCAGAAGTGAAGGAGCGCCATTTGGAATGCAGACTTAGATGGATTGGTCTGCAGGCGTCACGTTGCATTTGCAGAGCCCCTGATGTACCTAAACAGCAGAAACCCCCCACAAGTGACCCCATATTGGAACCTTGACACCCCGTGGAACTTATCTAGATGTGTTGTGAGATCTTTGAACCCGCAAGTATTTCACTACAGTTTATAACGCAGAGCCGTGAAAATAAAAAAATCATTTTTTTCCTACAAAAATGGTTTTTTAGCCCCCCAAATTTTTATTGTCCCAAGGTTAACAAGAGAAATTGGACCCCAGAAGTTGTTGTCAATTTGTCCTGAGTATGCTGATACCCCATATGTTGTGGTAAACCCCTGTTTGGGTGCACGGGAGAGCTCAGAAAGGAAGGAGCACTGTTCTACTTTTTCAACGCAGAATTGGCTGGAATTGAGATCGGACGTCATGTCGCATTTGAAGAGCCCTGATGTGCCTAAACAGTGGAAACCCCCAATTCTAACTGAAACCCTAACCCAAACACACCTAACCCTAATCCCAACCACACCCCTAACCCCAATACACCCCTAACTTTAATCCCAACCATAACCCTAACCACATCCCTAACCCTGACACACCCCTAACTCTAATCCCAACTGTAAATGTAATCCAAACCCTAGCCCTAACCCTATCCCTAACCCTATCCCTAACCCTAGCTTTAGCCCTAACCCTAACCCTAGCCCTAACCCTAACGGGAAAATGGAAATAAATACATTTTTTCAATTTTTTAATTTTTCCCTAACTATGGGGGTGATGAACGGGGGTTTGATTTACTTTTATAGCGGGTTTTTTAGCGGATTTTTATGATTGGCAGCCGTCACGCACTAAAAGACGCTTTTTATTGCAAAAAATATTTTTTGGCATTACCACATTTTGAGAGCTATAATTTTTCCATATTTTGGTCCACAGAGTCATGTGAGGTCTTGTTTTTTGCGGGACAAGTTGACGTTTTATTGGTAACATTTTCGGGCATGTGACATTTTTTGATCACTTTTTATTCTGATTTTTGTGAGGCAGTTTGACCAAAAAAAACAGATATTCATGAATTTCTTATGGGGGGGGCTTTTATACCATTCCATTGGTAAAATGGATAAAGCAATTTTATTCTTCGGGTCAGTACAATTACAGCGATACCTCATTTATATTTTTTTATGCTTTGGCGCTTTTATACGATAAAAACTATGTTATAGAAAAAATAATAATTTTTGCATCACTTTATTCTGAGGACTATAACTTTTTAATTTTTTCGCTGATGATGCTGTATGGCAGCTCGTTTTTTTGCGGGACAATATAACGTTTTCAGTGGTACCATGGTGATTTATATCCGTCATTTTGATCCTGTGCTATTCCACTTTTTGTTCAGCGGTATGATAATAAAGCATTTTTTGCCTCTTTTTTTTTCTTTACGTTCTTGACTGAAAGGGTTAACTAGTGGGATAGTTTTATAGGTCGGGTCATTACGGACGCGGCGATAATAAATATGTGTACTTTTATTGTTTTTTTTATTTAGATAAAGGAATGTATTTATTGGAACAATGTTTTTTTTTATTATTATTTATTTAAGAATTTTTTTTTTTTTTACACATGTAAATTTATTTGTAAACTTTTTTACTTTGCTCCGGGGGGGGGGGGGACATCCCAGTAAAGTGACAGATCGCTGATCTGACACTTTGCTGTGTACTGTGTCAGATCAGCGATCTGACATGCACAGCAGGGAGGCTTCCCGAGGCCAGCTCTGAGCAGGCACTGGTAAGCCACCTCCCTGCAGGACCCGGATGCAGCCCCGTGGCCATTTTGGATCCGGGGCCTGCAGAGAGAGGAAGGTAGGAGACCCTCGGAGCAACGCGATCACATCGCGTTGCTCTGAGGGTCTCAGGGAAGCCCACAGGGAGCCCCCTCCCTGCACGATGCTTCCATATACCGCCGGAACACTGCGATCATGTTTGATCGCAGTGTGCCGGGGGTTAGTGTGCCGGAGCAGTCCGTGACTGCTCCTGGCACATAGTGCCGAATGTCAGCTGTGATGGTCAGCTGACACCCGGCCGCGATCGGCCGGGCTTCCCCTGTGAGTGCAGCTGATTGCGCTGGACGTACTATCCGGTCACTGGGAATTAAGTCCCAGGTCACCTTGACGGGATAGTACGTCCAATGGGATTAAGGGGTTAAGTGACCCCATTTTGGAAAATACACCCCTTTGGGAATCTATCTACAGGTGTAGTGACGATTTTGACTCCATATGTGTTTTCCAAAAACAAGCAGCAGTGGATGTTACTGAGTGAAAATTGCTAATTACCATTGGAATGACCAGTATGCTGTAGTGACCAGTATGCTGTAGTGACGAGTACATTATTCCCAGCCCGTGCTTCTGGAGACATGTGTGGTGCCCCTGAGGGTCCAGTCGCCACAGAGTACTGCACCTCATCTAGAAGTGTGATATACCACTCTCAGGTAAGGAGGGGGCACGGCACAGAACCCTACACCTGCATCCAACAATAGACAATTCAGTCAGGGCACCTGAACGTACCCTAAGGGAGGAAGGTCTCATCTCAGGCTGGATAGGAAAGGGTGTTGGAGGAGTGGGTGGGATAGGGAGAGTAGGAGAGGAGCTTAGTAAGCAAGAGACAGGAAAGATCTAGAAAGTTGGTTGGTTGATGAGAGGTGTGGAGCTGAGCAGATGTAAGGGTCTGCAGCTCCTGTCAGACAGTGATCCCGCAGAAAGAAGGAACAAGACAGAGAGAACGGAGTTCCCAAAGAGAGGGAACTGAAGGAATGTGAAGCTAAAGAAAGAAGAGACGGAAGGGGTCCTAGGGGCATGGATAGTGAGAGATCCATCCGTGGGGCCCGTATCCACCGGCGTGGTTGGTGGAGGGACCAGGTCGCAGTCAGGAGACCGGCCCCATTCTAGTGGAGAAACTAAGGTCTCAGCTAGCTAACCGGAGGCTGTGGTATATGTATATGCCACAGCCACATCTGCAGACATTCACTGAAAAGGCAGCCATATAGGATCCAGGGGGATTCAGCGCACACCACCCGACAAGATCCACGGCTGCTGGCTTGGGACACTGTGTGGCAGACACAGAGCAGGAGAGGCGAAGCCAGCACAGAGAGACGGCCAGGAAAGGACATATGAAAGAGGGTTCTGGAAAGTGTACCCAAGTTGCTTGAGAACTGGCTGGACCACAAACCTGGAGGACACAGCACCCCAGCTGTGGCAACTAAGAACTGCGAGTAAAGCATTGGAAACTGCACCCCGCTGTGTCCTCACACTTATTTACAGTGCCATCCACCCTTCACCACAATTACCACAACAGCCATCATCACCCTATTTCAATCTAAGTGCCCTGGGAATAAAGCTCTGCCTGTGGAGAGCTTGTACCAACTCGGATGCGTCACCATGAGCCCCAGCGGTCTCTTCAAGCAGTGTCAGCTAACATCTCACATTTGCTGAATACCACCGGTGGCATAAACTTTATTTCCTCTTTATTTCACCTTTAATTGGACACCCAGGGCCATGGACCGTGTCACTGCTGCCATGACCACATCCCCTTTAAGAACTGTCCGACCCGGCCCAAGTACTCCACAGTCCTAAAGGGCGCTCCACATGCATCAGTAAATTAGGCGGGCTCTTATCACTATAGAAATGCCAAACATGTGGATGCTAAATGTAGACTAAGCACACTGGGGCTCAGAAGGGAAGGGGGCATTTGGATTTGGGAGCGCAGAATTTGATACATTTCTTTTGGGGGATGAGGAGCCATAGCGATTTTCCAGAGCCTTTGTAGTACCAGTAAAGTGGAAGCCCCATAAATTTTTGTTAACAAATCAAAGACCAGAGTGGGGACTTGCTTTTTTTGTGGACTGTGTTGACGATTTTATTGGGAACATTTCACATAACATTTGGGATCACATTTATCCGATGCTCTTCGTTGACCACTTACCTTGAGGTTTCCATCTAAATCCCAGAGTGACGTGATTCAGATGAAACCCCCGAGGGAGCTTGTTTTGACCTGGAAATAGTTTGACAGTATGTGTTATTAGTTGTCTCTTAGCTAGAGCAGTGGAACTGCTTCAAGATCCTCCACTAGAACTGCCACTTGATAACGTCACACGCTGGGTCTTTTAAGGCTATGTGCACACGTTGCGGATTGGTGTGCAGAATTTTCCGCACAAAATCCGCATCTCCTGGCAGAAAACGCAGGTGCGGATTTGCCACGGATTTTATGCAGATTTTGTGCATTTTTGATGCGGAATTGATGCGGATTTTGTGCTGATTTTGCATGCTACTTCTTTTGATCTGCAGCGGTTTTCATGCGGATTTTTCCGCACCATTAGCACAGCATTCTTTTTTTCCAATTGATTTACATTGTACTGTAAATCACTGTGCGGAACTGCAGCTTTTCTGCGTCGAAAAATCCACTGCAGATCCACACTAATTCCGCATCGTGTGCACACAGCCTTAAAGGCATCATTGGAGCATAATCACTTGAACATACAGACTATTTGCTACCAGGCACACTACTAGGCGAGACCTGTTTATCCCTTTGAGTTCAGCGTGCCACTGCATCACTCCACTCAACCTGCTTTGGATATATTAACCCCTAAATATTCTCTCTTTTCTGATGAGGCCCATGCAAAGGGGCCAAAACGCACAGGGAAATTGGGGTTAATTATCATTACAACAATACTTGAGTACTGCCCTTGTTAAGGTAGAAGCCATTCACATGGGGCATCACAGGGGACAATAGGGACCAGATACCCCCTTCTACTTCCTTAAGAGTGGTCCTCTATTGGGTGACCCCTGATATACCTCCAATCTAGCTGTAGCTGAAGTAATTGTGCATCACTTCCTAACTTACAATAATACAATATTCTCCACAACTAAAACAGGATTGAGCAAAATACTTCATCATTATTTTGTATTATGCCTTATTGAAAAATCCTGAAATGCGTGGGCTTCTATTGACCATCTTTCCTCTACATTTGTTTTGCGACACATAATGCTGAGTGTGTATGCACCTCCACACTGATGTGTTTTTGTTGGATATGAAGAATATAATGAATAAATCATTGTTTCACTTTGGTTTCTGCAATGAAACTCTTAACTGAAATAACAGTATATAAAATAATATCCCTGGTGGCGCATTGGCGAGTCAAATAATCACAGAATGTTTGGATATCATTATGGAAAGGCCATACGACAATAAAAAGGTGTGAATAATATTCAGTGTTTATGGTGGTGAAGTAGCCATTATAAGAGACATAATGGAGTAAGCTCTCACGTCCACATCAGTGTAGAGGCTTCGAGTTATTTTGATGATTTGATTACATTGGAGAAGTGAGATTGAACGGCTTCTCAGGGTTATCCAATTGTCAATTCAAAATCCTATCCTGCGAGCAATGATGGGGTCCTGTATGTAATCATCCACTGGATTACAACACTATATATTTTTAGAAGCATAGCCACAAGCGATAACTATTTTCAAATTAATTTAAAAATCTTAATGTACATCCTAATCAATCAAATGCTGACGCTTACATCCAAAAATGTGATCTGTTTTTATTGTCTATGCCTGTATGCTAGGAATCAATGCTCAAAATATTTTATTTGCTATAAAGAAAGGGACATGTGAGGTGGGAATATTTGCTATATCGATACTATTGCTCCTAATAATTGGATCAGTGTTTGAAAATGAGTATTCTGCGGTCAATCTATGGAAAAAAATTCACAGAATGTCATGGCATTTTTCCTGGTGTGTGTTGGGTCTAGCTCAGAGGTGAGTAATTAATTTTGCTGAGGAAGCCAAACTAGAGGCCGTGACTGTTGTGGAGGGTCAAACCAATAGACTGGAATTAATTCTGCTCAGCATTAATATTAACAAATTAATTATAATTATTTATGTTAATATTAAATTTATCACTTAATATTGAGCAGAATTAAGTATGTTGACATCCCCTTATATACTGTATGAGCCCACCCACAGCCCTCTATATACTGTATGAGCCCACACACAGCCCCTATATACAGTATGAACCACCACATAGCCTCCTATATGCAGTATGAGCCCCCACTCAGCCTCCTATACACAATATGAGCCCCCACATAGCCTCCAATATATAGTATGAGAGCCCACATAGCATCCTATAAACAGTGAGCCCCCACATAGCCTCCACATATCCAGTGTGAGCCACCGCATAGCCTCCTATATATAGCGTGAACCCCAACATAGCCTCCTATATACACTGTGAGCCCTACATAGAATCCTATATACAGTGTGAGCCGCAGAATGCCTCCTATATACAGTGTGAGCCCCACATAGCCTTCTATGTAGGGTTTGAGCCCCACATAGCATCCCTATTTAAAGCATGAGCCCCCACATTGCCTCCACATTTAGTGTGATCCTCACATCGCCCCTATATAAACAGTGTGAGCCTCACATAGCCTTCATATATACAGTGCGAATTCCACGTAGCCTACTATATACATAAAAATATCCCATACACATGAAAAAAACAACAAGAAAATACTCACCTTGCACCCGTTCGCCTTGAGCTCTGCTTCTGTCTCCTGTGCACTGAGCCTCTTCAGCAGCACAGTGAAATTATGTCATAGCATCTGCTGTCTTACACGCTGATTGGTGGAAGATGGAGCTGGAGACCCTGTCCTCCACCAATGTATTCATCGCATCTGCTGTCTTACACGCTGATTGGTGGAAGATGGAGCTGGAGACCCTGTCCTCCACCAATGTATTCATCGCATCTGCTGTCTTACACGCTGATTGGTGGAAGATGGAGCCAGTGACCCTGTCCTCCACCAATGTATTCATCGCATCTGCTGTTTTACACGCTGATTGGTGGAAGATGGAGCCGGCGACCCTGTCCTCCACCAATGTATTCATCGCATCTGCTGTCTTACACGCTGATTTACATGCTGTTTAGTAGAATGTTGGGGTGGCAACCCCGTTCTCCACCAATGTATTAACCGATATCTGCAATTTACCGGTGATAGCAATTGGTGGTGGATGAACAGCAGGTGGGTGGATGGCATGATGCAGCCTGTGGGCCCCTGTTTCAGCCTTTCAGCTGTCTCAGTCTGTGGGCCAGACTGGAAAAGTCAGCGGCACGAATGTGGCCCGCAGGCCGCAGTTTGCCCGCGTTTGGTCTAGTTTGTATTGTTTAGAGCATCAGAGTTTTTTTTATCAGTGTAATGAAAATGATATCACTCCCCTATTAAAGGATTTGGCACGTCTTCTTTCTTCAGGACCCACTGCTCCCTAGTCTCCAAGCTTTCTGCTTACCTGGGAGTGGTGTGTTCCTGATAATTGACAGTTCAGAACAGTGGTATGGCTGCACATGGCTGCCAAAAGGAAAACTAGTTACAATTTAATTATTTTTCGTGGCAACCAGTGTCAGAAGAACAATGTGAATGTATGAATTCTGAAAACAAGTAAAGCTGTCTCCAGAGTTCAGTAATGAGTGCATGTGAAAGGTAACAAAGAATGGGCATCATCTCCAGGCAAATGTAATTTGTACATTAGTGCAAACCAGTTCATATTGTAAAGAACACAGTGTTTCATCTTCTCATGCTTTCCAGTGCTATCTAGCTAAGTATTTTTACCACTAGAGCATTGATTCTTTTTGTTACAGTTGAATACAAAAGAAAGTCGACTTCTAGATGTAGCAGTTTGCAAGACACAGAAAGCAGCTAATGATTTATCCAATGATATACCACAAAAATGTGAAGAAAAAAAAGCATGCACAAAGAAGCTTCGGCATGGAGGGTACAGCGCAACACTGAACGGATATGATCTCTCTAAAGTGTAAGCCCCAAGGAAATATGTTGTCAAGGGTTAAAGCTGCTCAGTGTTAGTACTCTATAGGCATGATAACATGTGCATTTTTTCGGTGTTCTTTGTGGATATTCACTCATTTCGTCAATAGTGTCACATCTGCCTTAGGCCACTGGCTCAAAAAGGCTATCTCGGACCGACTTGGCACAAGTCACTCAGTCTGGCAGACTCCAGAGGAACCCTCATACCCTTTATTCTCTATACAGGGATCTGGTTTTACAAGAAGATCCAGTGGATTGCAACAGTCTAAAAGGGCTACAGTCCGGAAGTGAGAACCAGAGATAGGAATGGTCGCCAAGCAGGGTCAAAGCTAACAGCAAAGCATGTCATGAATAGAATCATAAAACAAGCGGGAGGTCAAATATCAAGCTGAGATCAAAGATAGGTAATTATAAGGACGAAACATGGAAGCACAGCGCAGAGGTCTGAACCAGGATAGCAGAACCATTGACTGGCAGTGGGATGTGGCTAACAGGGGTTAATATAGAACACCCCACCCAGTGCTGATAGCAGACAGAAACCAAATAAACAAGATTAACCCCATAGCTTTTGGACTGAACAAAGCCACAAGTCCCAGGAATAAAACTGGATTGATGCTACCAAAGATTACTTGCAACAAAGGTTCAAATTCAAATTGTTCCAAGTATTACCATTGGACTTTTATGATAAATTCACATGCACCAGATTTGTAGAAGAAATGTCTGTGACTGAAAATAATTTCTAATCCTGATAATGACTCCTGGCCTGTCCAACTAGCTGGCCAATCCAGCTTACTGTATTGCTACTGTCTTCATTCTCCACCACCAATCACAAGCTATTCGGTTGACCACAGCTGGCGTACCCATAATTCTATGCAGTGATTATGGGTGAGATTGATGAGATTTCTTATTTTATGTGCACACAAATATTTCCTCGGTTTATGGAGGAGGTCCACTCCATGAAATGCCTGGAAAATCACTTTAAAGGGAACCTGTCAGTAGGATCAACCTTCTTAAGCTATCCATATGGTCATGTAGGTCATAGGAGGGTGAATAAAATGATACCTTGTTATCTGAGATCTGATGTCTTATTCCAGAGAAATCCATGTTTTTGTTATATGTAAATGAGCTTTTCCAGGCTGTGGGTCAGATACTAATCTCCCTGAGAATCTGCATCCAAAGCTTATTGTAAATGAAAGGAGGTGTTACCAGTGCCAGACATGTAACTAAGGCTGCTTTCACACATCATTGCTTTGCCTTCAGGCTCAATACGGCGAATTTTGAAAAAAACGAATCCATCGCAAATTGTGAAAAACTGATACGACAGATCCGTTTTTTCACCGGATCCGAGTAGGTGATAGAGAGAAACAGAGAGAACCCCAAAATGGGAAACGCTGAACATGCTCAGTTTAAAAAAACGGAATCCGTTGCCGGATTCAGTCATTTTACGGATCCGACACCATTGGCTTCCATTATAGAAAACGACGGACGCCACCAGATCCATCGCTGTCCGCTTTTTCAACGGACACAAAAAACTTTACTATGTCCATTTTCTCCGGCCACCGGAAAACAAATTTTCAACGGATCCGGCGAATGACGGATGAAACATGAGGCCATCCATCGCAATCCCTCGCTAATACAAGTCTATGAGAAAAAAAGGGATCCAGCGGCAACTTTAGCCGGATCCGTTTTTTTCAAAATTCATGGGATTGTGACTGCCGACAAAAAACTTATGTGTGAAAGCAGCCTAACACAGAACAGTAGAACTGAGCATCTCCTTACAAACACATCTGCTGTATTACAACACTATTGTGTTGTATGACTGTCTGCCTGTGAGATGGAAGCTGAGAGGAATCTGCAGAAGTGTCAGGTCTAATCACACACAGTTCTGCAGTGAGATCAGGAGAGCAGAGAGCGGCCATTAAACATCACACTGGTAATGCTCCTTTTAAGTAGGCAGCTGAACAAATATAAGCAAATATGGATTGCTCTGGAATAAGGCATCGGATTACAGATATCAAGATATCATTTTATTCCACTTCCTATGACCTGCATGCCCATATAAATGGCACAGGAAGGTTGAATCCACTGACAGATTCCGTTTAAAAACAATCGAAAGGCAGTTCCTATTAATTTCTATTGTAAAACCACTTTGTTGCTTGTTTGTTTTCACTTTTGAACATTTTTTTCCCCTTCAGATTTTGAAATACGCCGGATGGGAAAAAACAAAGAGCATGTTACTTCTTTAACCCCTTAGTGACGGAGCCAAATTTTTGAAATCTGACTAGTGTCACTATATGTGGTAATAACTCTGCAACGCTTCAACAAATCCCAGTGATTTTGAGATTGTTTTTTTCGTGACACATTATACTTTATGATAATGGTAAATTTAGGTCAATATGTTTTGTGTTTATTTATAAAAAATATCAAAAATTTGAGAAAAATGTTAAAAAATTAGCAATTTTCAAAATTTGAATGATTATCCCTTTAATGCAGATGGTCATACCACAGCAAACCATTAATAAATAACATTTCCCACATGTCGGCTTTACATCAGCACCATTTGTAAAATGTTATTTTATTTTGTTAGCATTTTAGGAGGTTTAACAATGTAGCAGCAATTTTTCCTTTTTTCAAGGAAATTTACTAAATTTATTTTTTTAGGGACTTATCCATGTTTGAGGTGACTTTAGGGGTCTCATATATTGGGAAACCCCCAAACGTGATACCATTTTAAAAACAGCACCCCCTGACATATTAAAAACGGCTGTCAGGTAGTTTATTAACCCTTCAGGTGCTTTACAGGTATTAATGCAAAGTGGTATGACAGAAATGAAAATGTGTATTTTTACCACCTAAATGCTTCTAACTTCTAAACAGATTACTACAGCCGTCAGACTCTAAGGCCGCTATTTGGTCATGAATTGCCATCGCAAACATCAGGACCACACAATCATGATGTGAAGGCACCAATTGGGATAAAGAGGAAGCCCCCACACGCTGTTAACCATATATAATGATGTAGTCACTATTTACAGCAGCATCTAAGGGGTTAAACAGATTTGGACAGTGCAAACACTGATCGTGGCTGATACAGCAAGTTGTCAGCTATAGTGTACAACTGACAAAATATAGGTTATTAACTGTATGGGGAGGCTATTCGCTTATATGTCAGGTCAGTTAAAAGACGTATTGGTGGTCATTAAGGGGAGCACTCTTGATAATATTTTGCTCCAAATTCACTTTGTGAAAAACCTAAAGAAACTCCTTTTTTACCACCTAAAAAAAAAAATATGTGCCACAAAGGTTTTTTTAAATGCGGGTCTGCACCGAAACCCGCTTTAGAAGCGCTCAGAAAATGCTTCAAAAAATGTACCTATGGTTAACAATAACTGACATACTGGAAACACATAGATTGGGTACGGTCCAAAAATATAAGACCCAAGAATGAGAGCGCTACTGCGACTCCGAACAATACATTAAACCTATAAACGACTAGGAGTATACTCTCATAAGTTCGGATATGTATCTATAAAATAGAGCCCAAGTCATACATGCATAATATAAAGAACAATTTTTATTTAAACAAAGCTCATTTTACAATAAATACCGGCTACAAGCCAAAATACAAAACACATGACGAAAAAGTAGGGGAGAGAACACGAAGAATAAAATCCAAAAAACCGCCAGACAAAAGTGCCTCCATAGTTGTTTGGTGCTACAGACAAGTGTGGGTTTGTAAAGTGGACATCTCACTAGTCATAACACTTGTGGGGAGAGCCCAAGCTAACACTAGCCTATCATACTGTGGAAAAAGCACCCATACTTAGTAGCCCAAACACCGCAAATGCTTACCCATGTGGGGAAGGAGGGACCTCGGCAGGCAGGATATATAGCCCCGACGTGCGTTTCGCGTAGTTGGCTTCCTCAGGGGGCAAATGTACCTATGCATTTTTATGAGAAAACAACTTGATGTGCATATGTTCAGTCTTTTGGGTGACGTCAAAAGGTACATTGCTAACCAGACATAAGAAGTGACCTGACTATTTGTCAAGTGTTTTCCAGCTAAGAAGACTATCTTTACCCTCATCATCTTTTTGAGCATTTTGCGACTCTTTACACTTCAGAAGTTACTAGCGGTACCTTCATTATTGAAAAAATTAACGAAAAACAGCAGTAAATAAAAACTGACTCCAAGTCAAAAGAAAAAAGCTTTAAAAAAATGCTGGTGGTCAAAAACGATGCACCAAGTGCTCAAGAAACTAACTAGAAGACACAAAAAAAGATGTTACAAAAAACAGCTTAGAGGTTCCACTTCTCTATTGTGAAATGTAACTGTATGTAAACCATTCCAATTTCATATAGATTAACCCTTTTCTTTTGCTGTGAAACGACCTTTGGGTATAACATTGATTTTTTTGCTGAAATCTTTTGACGACTATTTCTTTCTTTTGGCCTATTTATTTTTTTCATTATAAGATCAAAATAGTTCCCTGAATTAATAATAATTTTTTTTTATTTTCTTTTATCTTACTTGTTTATAAAGAATGAAAGAACTTTTAAATTACCAGACTAACCCCACCAAAAAAACAAAAACATAGAAAGCTATCTATCTTCCTATTATTGCTCACAGAAATGGGACAAACTGTAAAGCTGGCAATGGCAATTGGTAAGTAAATGGAGTAAAAACCCAGATTACATAATTTTTGTTCCTAGCTTAGAATTGGAATCACTTGTATCCAGCCTAGGCAATGCTCTCTGTAAGCAGACATCAACAGCGGCACACATCTTGTCACAGGCTTACCACGCGAGAGAGGGGCCAGAAGACCGCAGTATCTGATTTCTGCTACTCCTGCACGGATAAGAAGCACTTCACCTTCTTATTAAACGGTGTAAATTTGTTTGGGCAGTGCAGGCGTTAATCTGCTCTTAGAGCTCCTGGATCTAAGGCTCTCAGCTGTACACTGTTAGCCACTTCCGTCTCTTACATAATCTGGGCCCTGGCTAACATTCATTGTCAGAGTTAGCTTTTGCTGCATGGCTTGGAGGATGTTGCTGGTAGTTATTGGAGAAAGGCGTTTGGTGGATTTATCTGTGACTGTTGCTAGGTTTTGGGTCTGTGATAATTCTCTTTCTTCTCCTACTTTGGTTTAACCCCATCCTACACTTCCCGATGCATCTCTCTGTTATATGTGTGGTATATTTGATATTTTCCATTACCCCTGTTCATATTATCTTGTTAGTCTGGTTGGTGTATTATGGTACATAAATACTCCCCTCTTCCCTGGGTTGGGGAAGGATACAGACTGAGGGCGGATTCAGGAGCACATTGCCCCGACGTCTTCATCATCAAGTAATCTGGGAAACAGGGTGAGCTAGGGCTCCCACTACCGTTAGAGACAGGGAAGGAGCCCCTGGTCCCGAGACACCCGACAACAGAGTTGTGACTCATCTACTGTAGATTGCCTCAATATATATACAGTGATGTAAAAAAGCATTTGCCCCTTTCCTGATTTCCTATTCTTTGGCATGTTTGACACACGTAAATGTTTCAGATCACAAAACAAATTTAAATATTAGAAAAAGATAACACAAGTAAACAGAACATGCAGTTTTTAAATGAAGGCCTTTATTATTAGGGGAAAAAGAAATCTAAACCTACAGAGCACAGTGTAAAAAAGTGATTGCCCACAAACCCAGTTATCTTGATGAGTGGTTGTGTATCTGGGGTGTGTGGACTATGTCGGGGTGTGATTTATGCTCACTTTGCTGCCTATACTGCAGGTTGAGTGCAAGATTGAGTGAGAAGAGATAAACTGTTGCAGTCGCGCCTCACGACATGTGCTGAGAATTGTACACGTGACCATACCTTTGCACAGTCCTCTATATTTTTCCATGTAGTTTATTATCCCATGGATGTAAATGGAACATCTGAGAAGCTTAAATTACCATTTAATTTGTTGTTCACTGGTTTAGATCAATTCATAGACCTTTGATGAAGGACAGATTGTTTGCATATCTGTTTTGGTTGTACAGAACAGAGGAGATATATGAAAGTTGGCCATGAAATATTCATCGTGGGATCTCACCAGCTTTACATTATTGAAATATGCAGCAGAGCCTTCTTCACAACCAGAGAGGAACCTGCTGTGTTGATTTGAAAATGAACATATTTATATTAAAGGTTCAGCCAGCTTGGCGGCATGCTGCGTAGAATTAATTCACATGGCGGTAATTATATATTCACAAGCCCCTTCCTCATCACCAGGAATAATAGATACAGGCATCATTTCATTTCTAGTTTCATTTAAAATCTCACTGTTTCTAAAACACAAGGTCTGAGAAGAACAGACATACCATTGTTTAAAAATAATAGTTTTGCCGAAGTGATGTGCTGCAGACACAGGCTCTGCTCCTGGAGACATTATCACATTAAGAAAATTCACTGTAATTCTGCTACAGTAAGGGTGACATGAAGCCTATGGTTAGCTCAGGCTCCATAGCATTGTGAAGTACTAATTTACCCTGAACGTCCCAGTTAGAAAAATACAGGTTGTGTGGTGAACACTCTTTACAGAGAAAACTAAATATATAGAACAATAATTTTGACGAGTAAAATGCTATTATTACAAAAAACGGTAAAATTACATTGTATAATGGTTTTACAGATCTACTGAAACAAGTGCTAGCACTAGATCAGCTCTACAGTAATTCGAACACACCATTCTAGAACAACGACGTGATGAAAATTTAAGGGGACTTTCAAGCCTGCAACTTGTACAGCCCATTAGGCCATTATGAGGTCCTTTTTTTCTATGGTCTACATATCTAACTTTTCAGATTACAGCTGATTCCAGTAATCTAATCCCTCACAGATACATTTCAACCAATATTAACATCTTACATTGCATATTTTCTGGTGTCAGCAGTAACATACTGTAAAGAACATGCTCAGATTGACATTCCACTGTAGATATGCACCTAATTGTTTTTATTTGAGGCTATTGAAAATGTTGTTCAAGGGTCCATCAAACTCCACAAATCAATTATTCTACAATTTTGGGTACAGTTGCCCCAACTCTCCCCCCACCATAGCTTTACACTAATTTTACACCCAATTTTCCTTTTTCCCCTCTTACCATGTCGTTAACTCCTACTTTTTTCCACTTTCCTCACCTGTTTTTTCTTTTAATTTTCTTCTACTTTTCTATATCATTCTTGTTCCAAATGAGGGAGACTCTATTGTTTTCTAGTCTCCGTTTCTTTATTCTATAAAACTGGGGTTGGTCCAATTTCTGCTTTCTTTCTAACAACAGAACCTAAAAGAACCCTTAAAAAAGTAACTTTAATTTGTATTACTAAAAATAGCAATGAGGAACTCATTAGTATTTTTAATAATACAAATAAAAGTTATTTTTTTAGAGGGTTCTATTAGGTTATGTGGTTTTCTACTTTGATAGACCCTTGTATATACTCCTTAGGCTACCTTCGTTCCTAACACCCCTGGTAATTATATAACTAGATACTTTCTTTTCGATATATGTCAATAATATTGTCATTTCATTGACATGATTTTGAATATTCTGTGTAATCTCCATATCCCCATTATGAGATATGTTGGGATATGGTGATACATGCTGGAATTGCCTGTATTTGTTAAAAAAAAAAGAATTTGTAAAAAGAATTAATAGATTTTAAGAAGTTTATCAGTAAAAAAAGGGAAGTCACATAGAATGTTTCTTGCCCTTTTTTACGGAAGAGCATTCAAAAATTTTTTTAAAGGTTTATCTTTAATGTTCTATATAATACAGTGATAGCAATAGATGGGGATTTCTGCTCCAGCAAGAAGCTTCTCAGCAACAGAAAAGGCAAACTATACGTTCTATCATCCTCAGACTTTCTGGATAAAAAATGCCCAGAGATAATAATCTTTTTGCAGCAGTAACTTACCTTCATGTTAAACGTGGCGTAATTGCATGAGTGGAGGTGGCCATAAAATGTCTGTGCACACACACCCTGAAAAAGAAAATACAATAATGGATGAGGACCTGTTATACCACGGTTATATATTATTTTACTAAAAACGGCTTCTGCTAAAGTACACAACACAATCTACCTTTACGTGCAGAATTATATAATAGATGGACTGAGCTGTTAAGACCAGGATAGCTTTTTTTATAGTGTAATGTGAGTTTATACAGTCCCGTAATCTTTTGATGGATTTACGGACAGGACAGGATCACCTTAAAATGCTACTAGTAAATTTCTCTCTGAGAACGACTGGAAATGCTTGTCAACTTGTGAGTGTCTGTGCCAGGAAATGACTTCACATTTAACTAGAATTCAGCCCAAGGTACTCCACAATGTAGCGTTATCCTGTAGTAGTGGAGCGCTATATCAGTTTTAACAGGCTCTAAATAAACAGTATTTCTTGGTGCTTAGAGGCACTGTGGAGTCGGAAGCATGGTACATTCTGGTTGAAAATTTGTCTATCGTGTGTCTATGTCTCCACGTAGTAAGGGCAGCCATTTAATGAATGCAATGTATCACTATAAATTAATAATATGGAAATTATTTGACATTAACTTTCAATAGCATATTGCATTTCAATAATTAATGCTTCCTTTACAATCTATACACCTTAAATACAATAAAGAGGATATAGTGGAAATAAGCCGGTGTGTAGAACTGGAATTATAGTTATGTTCAGAGCCTTCATTATGACCCGTGTTTTTAAAGGAATATTCTCAAGTTGTCTCTTGAGGAGTTTGGAGCAATGCAATCTCCTTCTAGTTTCTTTGCTTTCCTCCTTCGGTGACAACTCTTTTGAATAGAACTGTAGAATTGGTCAGACTATAAAGCGAGTTTTGTTATAAGAGCCTACACTGGTAGCCCTGTCTTTACACATAGATATTATTATTATTATTATTTATTTATATAGCACCATTAATTCCATGGTGCTGTACATGAGAAAAGGGGTTATAGATATTGTTTACAGTAAACAGGTTTACAGTGACAGACTGGTACAGAGGGGAGAGGACCCTGTCCTTGAGGACTTACATTCTACATATAACAAGGCATTTAAACAAGCGCACAGCTTGGGACTTCCATAGCAGAGAGCTGTAATTAGCAAACTTGCTCTCATTGCTGGGAGCTGGTGATTTATAACTGCATCTCTTCAGAAGATGAGAAGATCGAGGTGATCAGCTAACTGTTGTGTAGAAGTCAATGATCTGGAGAAGGCTGACTGGGATGTTAAGAAGTAATCATGCTCCTGGAATTTAGCTACCCCGTGCACACTCTGCCAGGCACTAGGCTCCATAGAAATGATGTGTACATTATAAAAGTTCTAATCCATCACTGAAGCAGAATGACAGCAGATAGAAAAAGCAAGTCAATTGCAAAGTTGCTTATTTTCATGCTAATTAAATAATTTAAGAACACCTCTTTAAGTCCCTTTCTCTGTGTTAAAGGGGTTTCCAGGTTTCAGAATACCCCTGTCACCAGGCACACCTGTTTTACTGACTCTCCCTTGCTCCGAGGCAGAGTGTCCACCCAGTTTCTGTTATTGTCTGCCGTGCTGGTGTCATGTCCACAGTGCAGCAGCTGAGCAGATCATGCAGTCCACTTTAGCAGACCAGTGAGCTCACTGACTGACTGTAGTATAGTCGACACGACCTCCAATGTTTTCTGACAATGGAAAACCCTTTTACATTTTCCATTAGAGTCCACAATAAAAACAACACAGGGTCAACATTAATATTACGAGAACATTTTGCAATTCAGTAATCCTACTCAAATTAAGTGGATGGCTAGATGGTAACTACCAAAAACTGTCAACTTTGTGCGGTTTTCTTATGAATATCTAAAAATGGTGTGTTTGAGAAAAAACATCCAAGAAAAGATGATCCTGTGGACATGAGCTTCTCATGGACAAAAGGGGTCAGAGTAGGGTAGGTAAGTTGCAGTACCATTAAGGTCTAAGGGATACAGCAAAGCAAGACTTAATTTGGCAAAAGAGCACAAAATTCTGCTGCGAACTGCAGATGGCTAAGTGAGAATTTGACACACGCAGCATGAGTTGATGAAACCTTCCCATCAGATGTCAAGAGTTCAGACTGGTGGAAGAGGAGTAATGGAGTGGGGACTGTTTACTTGGCTCTTCTAATACCTGTGGATTGATGTTTGGCTAGTAGGACATACCACTGTAGCTGTTAGGGTTGGCGGAATGCACCGAATATATTTATTTAGTGGGATTGGTGCGTTCGCAACCCAGGATCCACTGTGCAGGAAAAAACCTGCTGCTAAATAAATGGCGGCACTATATGGTGGTATAAACCAGCTCTGTTAGCTTCACAGAGCAGCCGAGAAGGCAAAGCTCTGTGCCCTGTTAGACTTTCACAGAGGCACAGGCCAACTACCCAAATGTGAGCAGTCAGTGGTCATGCATGTACACTAGACTCCTCGCTGGAGGTGCCAGCATTCTAGGGGCTTATTTTAACCGTGTCCCTGAACACACTTAAACACAATCTCCTCGCCTGAGGTGCCAGCATTCTAGGGGCTTATTTCAGCCGGGTCCCTGAACACATTCAAACACATGACCACACTGGCGCAAAGCACATAACATAATAGGATACTAGCGCATGGCCGTGCGGCCATGCGAGCCTTAAATAGCTGCAGCACGAACAGGACCTTCAAAAGAAGGACCAATGGAATTGCTGCAGTATCTGAGCATGTTACCCTAGATCTCCACTGAGAGATCTTGCCCTGGGCATGTTCAGTGTGCAAAGCAGAACTTAGTCCTAGCACCTGCAGGACCTTCCGTGAGAAGGACCAATGGAAGTCGCTGCAGTACCTGAGCATGTGACCCTAGATCTCCACTGAGAGATCTTGCCCTGGGCATGCTCAGTGTGTGCAAAGTAGGACTTAGTCCCAGAAAAGCCTGCTCGCCGCAGATCAGTGCAGGGTACAACAGCAGAGCCAGGAGAGGCAGCAGTAACCCTTTGCACAGAATCAGTCTCAGCAAGACGCTGGGAGCGACGTCTCCGCTGAGCAGGCTCCACTGCGGCCGATGCAGAATGGGAGACCGCAGCAGACTCGGATCAAGATTCCCCCTTTGCAGCAGAGGAAACTCGACTCCTAACAGTGGCTAACCAAGTTCATACCTTCAAGCTGTTTGTCCTAAGTGAAAAAAACACTTTCAGGAGGACAATGTCACAAGGATCGAATAGTCATAGATTATTTTTTAGGAACATGACAGTGAGTTTTCCTTGTTTTCTTGGCATTATTAGTCTATTTCTTAAGTGTTTCCTAAACTTCATTCCTCACAGACCCCAAGTCATATTTACAGGATTTTCTTAGTATTGCACAGGTGAGCGAACCTGTGACAATTTCTGATTCCTTCATAATAATTTAATCACCTGTGTAATATTAAGGACATTATGAACAATGTTTTGAGGACCATGAGGAATGCAGTTTCGGAAACCCTGCTTTATAGCCTCTCTTAGACATGGGAAAGCAAATAGTCCAGAGCACGTTAGTATCTCCATTTAATGTGTGGCTATCCTGGGGTTGATACTTATTGCTGTTATTCTGAAGACCAAAAGTGATCCAACATGCTAATAGAAGGTTGTCTCTAACAAAGCCACCATTTAGTTTATGTCATCTACAAGCTCTAAAAAATGTCATGATATAACCAGCTCTGACCATTAACCTTATAGCAGGCAAAAATTTAATAAAATGACTTGAGAACATGTTGTTTTTAAACTGAGAAGAGATGGGTAACATAAAATTCTACAGAGCAATGTTTGCTATCGATATATTTATAAAATGGTTGTGGAATTTAATTTGGCATTGCATGATTTGTGCATCGTAATTACTCTCTATGTTAGGTCAATAAAGATTATTTACGGTATAATGAAAAGTTCTAGAACTTCACAATGAGCTTTCTATTTCAATTCCTCCTCTATTTTCAACATCTCTATTTACTGACAGTATTTGCAAACATTCTGAGTTTTATGTGGAGGCTAAGAAAAGGTAGCTGCACTTTCAAGTAACTTTTCAGAGTAAGCGGTCTTGTGTTTTTATATATAACGTGTATCCTACATTTTTGCCAGTTATCCCCTCCGCAGGTTCTATCACTTAGTTTGCATGGCTCTGAGCTGATGGAAAGAGACTAAATGCTAGGATGTCTCCCATATACAGTACAGCACAAAGACAGATATTACTGCTTGTAATTCCTTAGTTTGCACGTAGACAGAAGCAGAAAACAGAACTGAGCTGTGCAGATGTAAATCCAGCTCTAGGGTAAAATAAGAGACTTGTTGTAAAGCTCAGCATGATCTCACTGTGTCTCACTCTTCAATGTTTTCTCACTCCTCATTCCCCTCTCCACAGAGTATAATATATTGTGTAAGACTTCACTGTACTGCAAGTTTGTCTTGAGCAAGATGGAGATGAGCAATTTTTTTCATAGTTTATGGTGAATTCAAAAGGGAAGGGAAGAAGTAGTTCATACTTGGAGAAAGAAGCAGATTTCTCTGATTAGACAACTTACAAGGTTTCTAGTATTCGTTTACACTATTGATTGTTGAAAATACAGTTCACAGTTAAAGATGTTGGCCCAGATTCAAAGATTTTCCACCAATAAAGTGGTGAAAAAGCTATAAAAAGTTATAAAATGTTGGAGATAGGGGGCATGATGGTGAAGCTTGTTTATTTAATGATGAGCTGTGGCATTCTCCACTTCCAAAATTTCAGTACAGTCTCTGTCTGGAGTAAGATTTTTGACGTGATGCACAGTGGCACACGTCACTCGTCAGACGCTCCAAATTAATGAAGACGTGTATACCTCTTCATGAATCATGAGGGTCTGACTCCACCAAGTCAAGTGAGAAAATCGCCGGTCTTGATGAATCGGGGCCCTAATGTTTCTCATGTGGAGTTTTCGATGAACCATATATCTAAGCAATGATTTCAAGAGTTCTCCAGAACTTTATCCAATGGATAAGCCATCAATGTTTCTCGAGAACTTTGGAACCAACACCGATCAGCATAGTAAAGAGGGCTTTAGAACTTGCAGGAGCTCTACCTCTACTTTATCTGTGGGTTTGAATGATTATAGATGTTTTTCAGTTGTAGGCTTAAATTATGTGATGCGCTAATATTATAAAACACTTTTTGTGATTTCGTTATATTATCCACAAATTCACAAAGTTTTAACCTCATATATATAAACATAAATAAGTCTCCAATGTCACATGTCAATATCAGATCCTGGAAGCATAGGCCTGAAGCTCCTATAGGAAATATCTTTATTTCCATCAAACTCAAATAATCCTTCTAGGTTTTCTTGCTTAGAAACATTATAAGCTTGGAAATTTATACAGTGTACTATTTACAAATCTCGGCAGGACTGCTGGGAAATTTCCTTTCAAAGTTCCACAAGAGACCACATCAAATCTAAGTAAGCAGCGTAACTCTTGAATAAATCTTTCATGAACAAAGAGGTAAACTAAAAAAAAAGTCCTTTCTTTCCCTTCTGATCCTGTACTTTCAAGATAAAAGTGAATCCTCTCTCTGTAGTGAAGGCATTTGGAATTCCTATCATACACAATGCAATAGCCATTTCACCATGGACGAGATTTAAGAAGACGGCACCGAAGATCTCCATTGTCTCTATGGTAAATCTTTTTTGTTTCTTTTTTCAGATGTGGCTTCAATTCCTTAAAGCAGACATGTCTCCAATTGACATTATTCAACTTTTAAATGCACAGGACATCTCAATAATAGCTATTCAAAATATGCTAAAGAAATAACATCTTAAAGTGAATGGTAATACTTTAAAACCATTTGAAAAAACTAAAATTATGCCAAGCTGGTATCCACTAGAGGGAGTTAAAGAGCTTACTGCATGCAATTATACATTTAACCCCTTCATGACCTATGATGTATATTTACATCATAGGTCATGTCTCTGCCTCTAATGCAGTCACACTTGCCGTGCCCGCATCTTTTCCTACACATGATGGCAGATTCAATCATGTATCTTTAACAGCCATGGGTGGAGTGGTACTCTGCTCACGGCTGTTATCCTGTTAAATTTCACAACCACCGGAAGGAAGAATGTCATTTTACGATTATGGAGCGCTGATGAGTTGTCATGACTTTTGGGGGTCTGCTGATGATCCCAGTGCCTGTCATTATGTTCTTCCTGTGAATTCCTGCCAGTGACCAGCATTCATAACAGATTATAATTTCTGATACACTAAGAAATGCATAAGCATTGCTATGTATAGCCCAAGCGATCAGACAATTGCATGTTCAAGTCCCCTAAAGGGACTATTAAATACAGTAAAACTTTTTTTTCAAGTTTTTAAAAATATGAAAAATATAAAAAAATAAAAAAGTTCAAATACTTTCAATTTGCCCCATTGAAAATAAAACAATACAAAATGCACATATTTGGCTTTGCTTCAATCAGAAATGTTCAATTTATCAAAATATAAAATAAATTAATCTGATCGGTAAACGGCATAATGAGAAAAAATATCTAAAAGCCAGAATTACATTTTTCTGGCAGCTGCAACATTGCAATAAATACAATAATAGGTGATCAGAACATCATACCTACACCTAAATGGTATCAATAAAAACATCAGTTGAGGGCTCAAAAAATAATTTCTCACTCAGCAACATATCCCAAAAATGATATGTGACGAAAGAAAAAAAATGTATACAAGTTTCCAAATTTTATTTCACCACTTAAATAAAAAAAAACTATAAATGTATGGTATCTGTGAAATGGTACTGACCTGGGGATTCATATTACCAGGTCGTTATACCTTAAATAGAACATGGAAAATTAAAAAAAACACAAAAACCATTGTGGAATTGCACTTTTGTTTGCAATTTCATCAGACTTGGAATTTTATTTCAGTTTCCATTACACTATATGGTAAAATTAATGGTTGGTGTCACTCAAAAGTACAACTCTTCCAAAAACCAAGTCTTCATACAACTATATTGATAAAATAATAAAAAAGGAGAGGAAAAAACGAAAACAAACAGAAAATTACTGAGGTGAAAGGGTTAAAGGGAATCTGTCAGTAGGATTTAATTGCCTAAACTATTTATCACAAAGTTTGCCAGAGGCCAAAAGAATCAAAAATGCTACCTTGGACAGACTTGATGCTAGTCACTCCATACGAAAGTTTACAGAAGAACCCTGGCCTTTGATCTTCAATCTCTGTACGGTACTCTGGTCTTACAATGAAGTCCACAGGATTGTTTCGACAGAAGGGCTGCTGGCCAGAGGTGCAAACCAGAGGCGAGAGAAGTCAAAGTAAAAGGGTCAGAGCAAGTAGGAGAGTAAAGGTACAAAATCAGAAGACAGAGAATGGTCAGGAAACAAGCCGCGGTCAGACAACAGGAATTCAAATAGCAAAGCCATAGCAGATAGCAAAAGACAGAACCAGAGAACAACTTTAACTGGAAGTGAGAGTCAAAGGTTCAGTGATTTAAATAGATGACATCCCCACCCATTACTAACAGAAAGGAGGCAGGAATTAACTCTATAGCTTCTTGACTTAGCAACACCAACAGCCCCAGGAATGAAAAAGGACAGCGTCAATTGCAACGAAGGCACAGTGCCTCTCTTCAACCGAAGGAGAAAAAAAGGGACCGGAAGTGGTCTGGAGTTGCATTTACATGCAATAATAGCTTTTTCAAAGACAATTACCTTTACATTACCTGGTAATTTTTTAGTTATTGAGAATTGACAGGTAATATGCAAATGGATATTGTAGATCTGAAGCCTCTGTCACTCCAACTCTATTCTCTGCCGAGTGCTGCCTCTTCCTTCTTGACTAACAGCCTCTGTGCTGTGTGACATCAGGCAAAGGAGCTGTCAGTCAAGAAGGAGGTGTAGGTGATAGGCAGGGAATAGAGCTGGAGTGACAGAGGCTTCAGATCCACCATAGACATTTGCATATCAATTCAATCACTGATTTCTCAGTAACAGAGGAACAGACCGGCCATGTAAAGCTATGACTGGACTTATCTTTGTAAGAGCTATATCTTAATATATACTTACCTTGTAATGTCTTCACATCCTGTTCTGTCCAGATTTGTTCGGATCCCAGAATTCCAACGGTGGAAGTTCACCGACTGCCATATTGGGACACCCAAGTGATGGGTGTCTCAATATGGAAACTGCGCGGTACCACCAGCGGAACACCATTGCACCACACACACACACACACTGTATACATTGTATGCACCACACACACACAAACACACTGTATATGCTGTATGCACCACAAACACACATACACACTGTATACGCCATAAGCACCACACACAGACACTGTATACGGAGTACGCAGACTCTTGCACGGTACCACCAGCAGAACCGCATCACGAACACGCCGCTGCCGGGATCAGCCAAATGATTCACTGACTGCTGCCATCTTTGTACAGGAGGAGCGCATGCACAGTCTTAATGTAACCACCATTATCTGTCTGCACAAAGATGGCGGCGGTCTGATTTACTGCGCCTGTGCGAATTCTACGCAAGCACAGTGAATCATTCGGCTGATCCCGGTGGCAGATGCACGACGTGTCTACGGGCAGAGGAAGCCGGTCACATTAAAGGGGTTTTCCCAAGAACGAAAGTTCATTTTAAAAATTGACTGTGTCTGACCATGTACGGAGCATACCACATCTCCTTGGCAGGGGAGGAAGCAAAAGATAATACTGATATTACAGCAGGGGGGCCACAGAGGATTCATTTTGTCAGGTAAAATATTTCACTGACTGTTTTTAACCCCTTTACCCCCAAGGGTGGTTTGCACGTTAATGACCAGGCCAATTTTTACAATTCTGACCACTGTCCCTTTATGAGGTTATAACTCCGAAACGCTTCAACGGATCTTAGCGATTCTGAGATTGTTTTCTTGTAACATATTGTACTTCATGATAGTGCTAAAATTTCTTCGATATAACTTGCGTTTATTTGTGAAAAAAACGGAAATTTGGTGAAAATTTTGAAAATTTCACAATTTTCCAACTTTGAATTTTTATTCTGTTAAACCAGAGAGTTATGTGACACAATATAGTTAATAAATAACATTTCCCACATGTCTACTTTACATCAGCACAATTTTTGAAACAAACTTTTTTTTTTCAAGGAAGTTATAAGGGTTAAAATTTGACCAGCAATTTCTCATTTTTACAACCAAATTTACAAAACCATTTTTTTTAGGGACCACCTCACATTTGAAGTCATTTTGAAGGGTCTATATGGCAGAAAATACCCAAAAGCGACACCATTCTAAAAACTGCACCCCTCAAGGTGCTCAAAACCACATTCAAGAAGTTTATTAACCCTTCAGGTGATTCACAGCAGCAGAAGCAACATGGAAGGAAAAAATTAACATTTTACTTTTTAGTCACAAAAATGATCTTTCAGCAATAATCTTTTTAATTTCCCAAGGGTAAAAAGAGAAAATGGACCTCAAAAGTTGTTGTCCAATTTATCCTGAGTACGCTGATACCCCACATGTGAGGGGGAACCACTTTTTGGGCGCATGGCAGGGCTCAGAAGGAAAGGAGCGCCGTTTGACTTTTTCAAGCTAAATTTGGCTGGAATTGAGATCGGACGCCATGTCGCGTTTGGCGACCCCCTGATGTGCCTAAACAGTGGAAACCCCCCACAAGTGACCCTATTTTGGAAACTAGACCCCCTAAGGAACTTATCTAGATGTGTCATGATCACTTTTATCCCCCAAGTGCTTCACGAAAGTTTATAACGCCCGGGCGTGAAAAAAAAAATTCCTATTTTTTCCACAAACATGATCGTTTAGTCCCCAATTTTTTATTTTCTCAAGGGTAAAAGGAGAAATTGGACCCCAAAAGTTGTTGTCCAATTTGTCCTGAGTACGCTGATACCCCATATGTGGGGGGGGACCACTGTGTGGGCGCATGGCAGGGCTCAGAAGGAAAGGAGCGCCGTTTGACTTTTTCAAGCTAAATTTGGCTGGAATTGAGATCGGACGCCATGTCGCGTTTGGCGACCCCCTGATGTGCCTAAACAGTGGAAACCCCCCACAAATGACCCCATTTTGGAAACTAGACCCCCTAAGGAACTTATCTAGATGTGTCATGAGCACTTTTATCCCCCAAGTGCTTCACGAAAGTTTATAACGCCCGGGCGTGAAAAAAAAAATTCCTATTTTTTCCACAAACATGATCGTTTAGTCCCCAATTTTTTATTTTCTCAAGGGTAAAAGGAGAAATTGGACCCCAAAAGTTGTTGTCCAATTTGTCCTGAGTACGCTGATACCCCATATGTGGGGGGGGACCACTGTTTGGGCGCATGGCAGGGCTCAGAAGGAAAGGAGCGCCGTTTGACTTTTTCAAGCTAACTTTGGCTGGAATTGAGATCGGACGCCATGTCGCGTTTGGCGACCCCCTGATGTGCCTAAACAGTGGAAACCCCCCACAAGTGACCCCATTTTGGAAACTAGACCCCCTAAGGAACTTATCTAGATGTGTCATGAGCACTTTTATCCCCCAAGTGCTTCACGAAAGTTTATAACGCCCTGGCGTGAAAAAAAAAATTCCTATTTTTTTCCACAAACATGATCGTTTAGTCCCCAATTTTTTATTTTCTCAAGGGTAAAAGGAGAAATTGGACCCCAAAAGTTGTTGTCCAATTTGTCCTGAGTACGCTGATACCCCATATTTGGGGGGAACCACTGTTTGGGCGCATGGCAGGGCTCAGAAGGAAAGGAGCGCCGTTTGACTTTTTCAAGCTAACTTTGGCTGGAATTGAGATCGGACGCCATGTCGCGTTTGGAGAGCCCATGATGTGCCTAAACAGTGGAAACCCCCCACAAGTGACCCCATTTTGGAAACTAGACCCTCTAAGGAACTTATCTAGTTGTGTGGTGAGAATTTTGAACCCCCACGTGCTTCACTAAAGTATATAATGCCCAGGCGTGAAAATAAAAAATCCTATTTTTTCCTACAAAAATGATATTTTAGTCCCCAATTTTTAATTTTCCCAAGGGTACCAGGAGAAATTGGACCCCAAAAGTTGTTGTCCAATTTGTCCTGAGTACGCTGATACCCCATATGTGGGGAGGAACTACTGTTTGGGCACACGTTGGGGCTCGAAAGGGAAGTAGTGACGTTTTGGAATGCAGACTTTGATGGAATGTTCTGCTGGCATCATGTTCCATTTGCAGAGCCCCTGATGTGACTAAACAGTAGAAACCCCCCACAAGTGACCCCATTTTGGAAACTGTACCCCCTAAGGAACTTATCTAGTTGTGTGGTGAGAATTTTGAATCCCCACGTGCTTCACTAAACTTTATAATGCCCAGGTGTGAAAATAAAAAATCCTATTTTTTCCCACAAAAATGATATTTTAGTCCCCAATTTTTAATTTTCCCAAGGGTACCAGGAGAAATTGGACCCCAAAAGTTGTTGTCCAATTTGTCCTGAGTACGCTGATACCCCATATGTGGGGAGGAACTACTGTTTGGGCACACGTTGGGGCTCGAAAGGGAAGTAGTGACGTTTTGGAATGCAGACTTTGATGGAATGTTCTGCTGGCATCATGTTCCATTTGCAGAGCCCCTGATGTGACTAAACAGTAGAAACCCCCCACAAGTGACCCCATTTTGGAAACTGTACCCCCTAAGGAACTTATCTAGTTGTGTGGTGAGAATTTTGAACCCCCACGTGCTTCACTAAACTTTATAATGCCCAGGTGTGAAAATAAAAAATCCTATTTTTTCCCACAAAAATGATATTTTAGTCCCCAATTTTTAATTTTCCCAAGGGTACCAGGAGAAATTGGACCCCAAAAGTTGTTGTCCAATTTGTCCTGAGTACGCTGATACCCCATATGTGGGGAGGAACTACTGTTTGGGCACACGTTGGGGCTCGAAAGGGAAGTAGTGACGTTTTGGAATGCAGACTTTGATGGAATGTTCTGCTGGCATCATGTTCCATTTGCAGAGCCCCTGATGTGACTAAACAGTAGAAACCCCCCACAAGTGACCCCATTTTGGAAACTGTACCCCCTAAGGAACTTATCTAGGTGTTTGGTGAGAAATTTGAACCCCCACGTGCTTCACTAAAGTTTATAATGCCCAGGCGTGAAAATAAAAAATCCTATTTTTTCCCACAAAAATGATATTTTAGTCCCCAATTTTTAATTTTCCCAAAGGTAACAGGAGAAATTGGACATCAAAAGTTGTTGTCCAAATTGTCCTGATTACGCTGGTACGCCATATGTGGGAAAAAACTGTTTAGGCACACGTTGGGGCTCGAAAGGGAAGTTGTGACGTTTTGGAATGCAGAAATTGTCTGCGGTCGTCATGTTCCGTTTGCAGAGCCCCTGATGTGCCTAAACAGTAAAAAAAAACCACAAGTGACATCATTTTGGAACCTAGACCCCCCCCAAGGAACTTATCTAGATGTGCCCCCTTTTTGGAACTAATGTACGCTTTCTTGTAAAGTAAATTAGTAGTGCATGGAGGTGTGGTACAATCTGAAGCAATCCTTCATACACAGGCCAGGTTTTTCGGGGCAGGTGTCGCATTGATAAATGGTGTCCTTGCGTATTCCCCTTTTGTAACACACTCGGCACCTTTTTTGCGGCTTACCTTTTCTGCCGGTTGGCGGGACCACCCCCGGAAAATGCTGGCCTGGTACGATACGAGCACCTTCAGTTCCGGAAGTACTGGGGCCCTCTCCTTCCGGAGTACCAAATATCAGGGCCTTAACCACTACCTCCTGGAACTGAAGGTACGACGTATCGGTGTGGCGTGCACATCGCAACAGCAGGAAAGCGTTGAGCATTGCCATTTGTACGATGTGGACGGCCAACTTTTTGTACCACACCTTGGCCTTTCTCAAAGCACTGTATGGTTGGAGGAGTTGATCAGAGAGATCAACCCCCCCCATGCTTTTGTTGTAGCCCAGTACACAGTCCAGTTTGCAGACCTGTGTAGAGGTACCCCGTACAGTGCTGAGGGCTCTGCCATCACCATGTATGGTGGTCAAGAGAAGGACATCCCTCTTGTCCTTGTACTTGACCACCAGCAGGTGGTCGCTACATTGGGCCTTGCTCTCACCTTTTCTGAGCATCTGCCGAAGTAGCGTCTTTGGGAGGCCTCTCTGATTTTTGCGCACAGTACCGCAGGCTGCGGTACCTCGCGCAGAGAGGGATTTGTAGAGTGGGATGCTGGTATAAAAGTTATCAGTATAGAGGTGATAACCTTTATCCAGCAGTGGGTGCACCAAATCCCACACGATCTTCCCACTCACTCCCAGGACAGGAGGACACTCAGGGGGTTCAATCCTGCTGTCCTTCCCTTCATACACTCTAAACCTGTGGATGTACCCTGAGGCACTCTCACACAGCTTGTAGAGTTTGATTCCGTACCTGGCCCTTTTGTTGGGCAGGTATTGACGGAATCCGAGCCGCCCCTTAAAATGGACCAAGGACTCATCCACGCAGATGTCCCTTTTGGGCACGTACACTTCAGAAAACTTTTTGTTGAAGTGTTCGATGACCGGCCGAACTTTGAACAGACGGTCAAAGTTGGGGTCATCTCGTGCGGGACACTGTGCATTATCGGAATAATGCAGGAATTTATGGATGGCCTCAAAACGTCTCCGAACCATGGCCATTCGGAATACTGGAGTGTTATATAAAACATCTACACTCCAATATTGCCGCATTTCTGGCTTCTTCACGATCCCCATGTGGAGGACCAGGCCCCAAAACTGCATCATTTCAACTGCGTCTACAGGAGACCAGTTGGAAAATGATGTACTGGGGTTTTGCTCCAAAAATTGACGAGCATACAAATTAGTTTGCTCCACCATGAGGTTAATAAAATCCTCAGAGAAAAAGACTTTGAAAAAGTCTGTTTCTGTGAGGCCCGTGGTGTCAAACTTGATTCCTGATTCTGCCACAAAATCAGGAATCAGTGGCTCGTAATTTTCGGGGGGCGAGGTCCATGTGGGTTCCGCAGTGGGGAGCGCTGGTTCAGGAGTGGTGGGGGCTGCCTCATCTTCTGTCCTGGGGCGTCTGCGTGGTGGTTCCGCAGGACCCGAGGAGGAAGAGGAGGAGGAGGAGGAAGAGGAGGAGGAGGAGGAGGAAGAGGATGAAGAATCAGAAAAGTGAAGAAAAGTGGGATCCTCTCCCTCGCTATCAGTGTCGGAGGCAAGGAAAGCATATGCCTCCTCCAATGAATAGCGCTGTTGGGACGAACGGGACGAGCGGGACATTTTTGTGTGAATATGGTGATTGGGTGCACTTTATTGATAACTGTATGTGTATGTGTGGGGGGATAGTGATTTGTGCAAACTTATCTGAAAAGAAAATGCTAAAAGGAGAAGAAAAACCTGTAAAAAAAAAAAAAAAGGCAGGCACAAACTCTGATAAGAGAACTGCGTCACTTATCAAAGTTTGGCGGCTGCGGGATGTGTGTACGGAGGTTGCGCAAAAAGGCTGAAGGGAAAAAAGCGAGCGTGAGAGTTGATCGGTGAACTGCGTCACCAATCAACGCTCGGCGGCTGTTAAATGGGCGCACGGAAGGAGGTGCAAAGGGGGGTAAAAAGAGGGGGAAGGGAGATGGGGTGGAAGTGGGGATTGGGCAGGGATCAGTGATCAAAACGTACAGTTGTAGTCAGGTGGCGCAAAAGGGGGGTGAAAAAAAAAAAAAGGAAAACGGCAGGCACAAACTCTGATAAGTGAACTGCGTCACTTATCAAACTTTGGCGGCTGCGGAATGTGTGTACGGAGTTGGCGCAACGGGGGTGAGGGAAAAAAAGCGAGCGCGAGCGTTGATCGGTGAACTGCGTCACCAATCAACGTTCGGCGGCTGTTAAATGGGCGCACGGAAGGAGGTGCAAAGGGGGGTAAAAAGAAGGGGAAGGGAGATGGGGGTGGAAGTGGGGATTGGGCAGGGATCAGTGATCAAAACGTACGGTTGTAGTCAGGTGGCGCAAAAGGGGGGTGAAAAAAAAAAAAGGGAAAACGGCAGGCACAAACTCTGATAAGTGAACTGCGTCACTTATCAAACTTTGGCGGCTGCGGAATGTGTGTACGGAGTTGGCGCAACGGGGGTGAGGGAAAAAAGCGAGCGCGAGCGTTGATCGGTGAACTACGTCACCAATCAACGTTCGGCGGCTGTTAAATGGGCGCATGGAAGGAGGTGCAAAGGGGGGTAAAAAGAGGGGGAAGGGAGATGGGGGTGGAAGTGGGGATTGGGCAGGGATCAGTGATCAAAACGTACGGTTGTAGTCAGGTGGCGCAAAAGTGGGGTGAAAAAAAAAAAAGGAAAACGGCAGGCACAAACTCTGATAAGTGAACTGCGTCACTTATCAAACTTTGGCGGCTGCGGAATGTGTGTACGGAGTTGGCGCAACGGGGGCGAGGGAAAAAAAGCGAGCGCGAGCGTTGATCGGTGAACTGCGTCACCAATCAACGCTCGGCGGCTACTAAATGTGCGCACGGTGGCGGCACAAATGGGGGTGGAGGGGGTAAAAAGAGGGGGAAGGGGGGATTGGGGTGGATGAACGGGGATTGGGGTGGATGAACGGGGATTGGGGTGGATGAACGGGGATTGGGCAGGGATCAGGGATAAAACTTACGTTTAGTTGTCTTCTTTCTTTAGCAGGGATTGTGGTGCTACAGGCTGCTGTGGCACCACAATACCCAGCACGGCAGGGAGATCCAGGCACAAAATCCAGCAGGGAGATCCAGCAGTATGACCGCTCTGTAGGAATCCTCAGCTAGAATGAGGACCCTGCAGAGCGGTCATACACAGGTCAGGCAGGTGACACAGACAGGTCACAGAGCGGTCATGCTGCTGCTGTGACCTGTCATTGGTGGGATCGACCATAACATCGATCCCACCAATCAGAGCTTTCCTGGTGACCTGGCTGTGACCTGCCTAGGATCGGATCTGTTCGCGCCATCCTAGGCAGGTCACAGCCAGGTCACCTGCAGGGCACAGAGCGGTCACAGAGTGATCGCCGCTGCGCCCTGTGATTGGCGCGATCGACGATGACATCGATCGCGCCAATCGGCTCCTGCAGGCCCTGCTGGGCCTGCACTGTGTCCTATCCTAGGATCGGTGCTATTAGAGCACCGATCCACGCAGGTTCCGGCAGGGCACAGCGCGGTAATACCGCGCGGTGCCCTGCGATTGGCGCGATCGATGCGATCGGCGATCGCGCCAATCCGGGCTGTTCTTGCCGGTGCCTGGCGTTGCCAGGCACCGGACCTAGGATCGAGTACATCGGTACTCGATCCTAGCCTGTGACCTCATTGTTTCAGCCGCTCCGATTGGCTGAAACAATGAGAATGGCTGTGATTGGCTGTTCAGAATTGAACAGCCAATCACAGCGATCGAGAGGGCGGGTGGGCGGCGACAATGCCCTGGATGCCGAGGCCATCTCCCCCCAGGTGAGATGGCGTCGGAATTTTAATGCGATCACTGCGACTTAAGTCGCGGTATCGCATTAAAGGGCAGGACGTACTATCCCGTCAAGGGTCAGATAGGCCCAGGGCACCTCGACGGGATAGTACGTCCAAGGTCACAGAGGGGTTAAACAACATTTTACCTCACAAAATGTATCCTCTGCGATCTCCTGCTGTAATGTCAGTATTGTCTTTTGCTTCCTCCCCTGTCCAGGAGCTGTGGTGTGTTCTGTACATGGTCAGACACAGACAAGAGATGCTCACTGCTGCAAAGCATGCCACCATCGTGACATTACAGCTCTACCGATGCGATAGCATCGGGCCTCCATCTATATATAGTTTCTGGGCTGAAATTCTGCCGACAGATTCCCTTTAACATCAATCATAAATAACATAATAATAATAATAATAATAATAATAATAATAACAATAATAATAATAACAACAAGTAAATTCTTTACACAACATAAGCTATAGAAAAAGAACTAAAAAAGCTCTATTTTTTACCATAATATTGATAGTAGACTAATAGTTTTTTATCACTAAATGCCCTGGGGTGTTACACCTTAGTAGTATTTTGCTTTTTTATCTCATTAGTCTAATTATATTGACTTCCTTCATATACCCAAACCAAACAGTCAATCAAGTTTTCCTGGTTACTGCTGAATGATTTCTGTATTTTCCTGAACCCTGGTATAAAAACATGAACTCCCCTGTTGCTGCTAATCCATCAGTCTTAAGAAAAATAAAAAAAAATACAAACCTGAATGCCTACAGTATATTAGACTCACTTGGGAGCCATCTGTTACTGGAAGCAAGTGTTGGTTGTGTGTATCAATATTCGCTATTGGCACTTCCAATAACCTGAAGTCGCATACATTCAGAAAGAAGAACATGACCCTAATGGATTATGCTAAGGGGATATTCCTGCGTTTGTGGGATATCATTTTTAAACGAGTATTCCAGTTACAGAAAATAAAGCATAATATATCATGGAAAGTTTCTCACACACTGTTTGTATTAAAGGGGTTTTCCAGGCATAAGATTTTTATGATTCCGGTAATTGGTTTGCTCTTAGGAAAATAACTAACTCAGCCATCTGATGATCACACAAGAGCACAGCCAATTTTAAGATAATAACTCGGAAACATGTACTACAACGAGCCATGTGCCTGCACGATGGTCACATGACCAGGAAGTAAACAATGAAGACCCAAATTTACTGACAACAATCGGCCATCTTAAAAGCCTTGAGAGACTGATGCGCAAGGAATGTTATATGTAGTACAAGACAATCCCATTAAAAATGAGGCTGCTGAGGCGATCAGATGATCGCCAAGGGTCCCACTCCTGGTATCGTCCCGCATCATTCCTAAATAACCATAGGACAGCACTAATTTGCCAGAACAGGAGATTTTCCTTCAGGCACTGTCCATTTCGGCTCACAGAAGGGTGTCCTGAGTAGAGGACCTTTCTCTGTGATGTCAGTATGCCCTAATAACACATGATGATGATGGGATGTTATTATGGCAGCCCGCTAGAGAATGAAAAAAACAATGGAGGAACTGTGTCGTGTTTTTTTTTTTTTTTTTAATTATTTCTCAGCAATTTGTCTTTTTTCATGATTTCCAGTACAGTGTGATAAAATGAATGGTATTGCTTCTGGCAGTGAGAGACGGGTGTCAGTTGTCAAGTAAGCGCGTGCGCACAGCTTCTGTCAGCACAAAATCATCAGGACCTATCAATCCATCCAAGGTCGGAAGTCCTTCTCAGCCTGGATGAATGGATACATCTAAGGAGTTAAAGAGCAACCAAACAACCATACGGATCCATTCACTAAAGGTATCTATTTAATCTGGACAACAGTGCCATTATGGCCATGCTGTTACTTTAACATGCAAAATTGTGCTGAATGTGTTATTTGTACGTCATTTTCTGATGACACACTCTGACATCCAAAAAAGAATCAATAGAGACTATTCCTCAAATGATGAAATACATTGAATGTAAATTATTTTGATCATGCTACTTACTTAAATAGTGCCGTCATATTCCTCAGCACTTTACAGATATTATCACTGTCTCCAATGAGGCTAAATTCCCCATCAGTATGTCTGTGGAGTGTATGAGGAAACCAGAGAACCCGGAGGAAACCCATGAAAATAAAAACTCCATGCAGATCTGGTCTTTCGGGGAATTTGAACCCAGCGCTGCAAGGCTAGAGTGCTAACCACTGAGCCACTGAGCTGAATACTTCAACATTTAAAGGGCATGCAAATTCAGTCCAAGGGTCAGAAACAATAAGAAGGGAGGAGAACAAATGCTGGAAATGGAAATGCGTCAGGAATGTGAGAATACAGCAGAAAATCAATAGCAGTGCAGCGAGTCAGCGGAGCTGTTATTACTCATTGCAGACCACAGGATTGCTCCCTTCAAGGAGGGAAAGAGTTTAATCTACACTTAAACATATGAGCGATGAGACACGCAAGCAAAAGCACATATAGGGTCATTTGTTACAAAATCAAGAAAGGAAAAACAGGCCAAAAAAGTCCAATGATATCACTCATTTAATGGATCCTTTTACATTTTGCTGTCCAGAGGGTGAGGACTTTTCCCTTTTCTTATGAATATTGGATGACAACAATAACTGTTCTTCACAGCTGGTTTAGGAATGTCAGAAAAAGGTATCAATTTTCCCTGAAAACCAAATATTGTACAGTTTTCACTGCCTGCTTTGATACCAATGTAGGCACTTTACAAAGTTCTGCCGTCTGGTAGTACAAAACCTCTGTATGTCAGAGAGATGCACAATTCTGTCTATACGTTACTGATCACAGGAGAATTTCTCTAGGCAAGCACAATTGGGCCTTAGAGGTGACAAATTACCAACTATTCTGGATTTTTAAACTGTCGTAGATAAGCTGAGAACACTGGTAGCGTTCATTTTTTACGGTCATCTCATTCATTTTTACTGTCATCTATATTACTTCATATATTGTGGATATAAATATTAGTTAAAGTGGATTTTCTGGAATTCTTTACTTTTTTCATATGGTAACAGTGGAAAACGGACCAAGCTGCAGCATGGACAGGTCTATGGGTGCAAAGATAGCAGACACACCAGGGCCCTAGTCCCGGAGGAATGAGAAAATGCCCTTTTGTTACATAAGACGACACCAACAATATAGATGGCACACAGTAGGTTGGACCTCTATTACAGATTTTTCAAAAACTCAAAAGTTTCAAGCTATGTCTCTATTACATAGTGATCCTGTACTGTTCCCATCCTGATATTGTGATCTGATGTTCTTGAAACATCATGTCATGTGTGTTAAAAGCCCGTTGAGGTCTGCCGCTATGGTGTGCGATTCATATAGATATAAGGGGGTGACAGAAAGCTTTCCTTAAGGTATTTGTCCACGGGACATAATGGCTGCACTTTGGACGCAGCGGATATCCCGCTCCACCCAATAAATAGACATGCTGCGGTCTATAAAGATGCGCCGCATGTACGGATATGCAGCGCCGCCAGATGCGGCCGGGCGCACATAGTGGAGACGGGATTTTATAAAATCTCCTCCACTATGCTGTAACATCTGGACGCTGCGGATTGAACACTGCGGCTGTATACAGCGTCCACAGCAAATCCTGATGTAATACACCCAGTGGAAACATACCCTAACTGTGTACAGATGATAATCAACAGGGATCAGGGAGTGGCACAGAATTACTAAGGTAATTACAATTACAATTTGTCTTGCTTTTTATTTTAAAGGGAACCTGTCATGTTGGATAGGGTTACTTTAGTCGTCCTCGGAACTAACGACTTTCAGTCATACAGGCGTACCGACCAGACTACATTCACCACTCAGTCTACCGTGAATGGCATCTGTAAGTATGCCCTGACACTTTGACTGACAGCTGGTTCTGCAATGATGAACTTCATCAGGGAAAGTGTTGGGGCATGCTCACATTCGCCACTCACCGCATAGGGAGCGATGACTGAAGCCGTACCATCATTCCTACATGACTGAAAGCCAGGAGGAATACAGTTCATTTTCTCCCAGTAACCACATTTTTAATAGGTCGGCAGGGCTTAGCCCACATGCACATGTTGAGTATTTGGTGAGTTTTTACCTCAGTATTTGTAAGCCAAAACCAGGAATGAAACAATCAGAAGAAAAGTATAATAGAAACACGTCACCACTTCTGTATTTTTTAAAACTACTCCTGGTTTTAGCTTACAAATACTGAGATAAAAAACTCACCAAATACTCAATGTGTGTATGTGGCCTAATGCCATTCACCTGCAGATTGATCCTATATCCGAAGTGACAAGTTCCCTATAAGGTTCATTAAACAGGTAAAAAAAAAAACATCTTAAATGCTATTTCTTATCGCCAGGATACACTGTAACATCATGATCAGTGGAGCGATGACCTCTGGAATCTTCTGGGATCAGAACAAATGAGATTAGGGTCACTGTGTATGGAAATCAAGGATTGGTGCTGGGGTGCAGTGGTGCGCTGTCCTTCCAGTGAATGAAATCTCTTAATAATGTGTGGACATTCCTTTATTTTACTCTTCAAACAAGAACTGGTATATGGCTCAGGACTGGAGCCTGCCTCAGGTGGGATACTCTGCAGCCGAAAACCGGTTCATGTTTGCAGAATCTAATAGAATCTAATGAAGGAATTATCTCCGCACACTGGTATGAGATTTCGTCCTCCCGACACCACTGCACCCCAGCAGCACAAATCCTTGATTATCCAAACCCGTCCGGAGAACAGAACGGAAAGTGTTCATTGCCGCAGTCCTTCACAGAGGTGAGGGTATAACACACACTGACCACGTTCCTCATATACATTGATAATCAAGTGTCACCATAACAGCTAGGCTCTGTTATATATCACCGTGCAGGGAAAATCTGTGAATCAACAGCAAATCCCCAAAACCTGTCGAGCCGATGATTGTCAGGACAAACATTTCTGACAGATTCGCCATCACTCCCTGTGTAAACCTGCCAACGTTCAGCCAAACAACAAATGAATCTGACACAACTTTAATGCGGGCATAAAAATTTCCTAGTGTAAACCAGAATGGGCCGACAACAATAATGCCAACTGTATGGGGACGAATGATCGCAGTAACACTCATTTGTGCTCAGTTTAACATTCACGATTGATGCATGTAAAATGCACACTGATACATTTCCTATATAGGGATTGCTGCGCACTTGGGACAGTTTATTTTCCCATGTAAAATGACCTTTACTATAATGATAAAACCCTTGCAAACACAGGGAGAAATACAGATTTTAAATATGGCGGTAATATCTTTTTGTTTGCTCCACTGTCTGCTACTTGAAGTTACAGACCAAATAAAAGCAAATATGCAGAATTTTCATGAAGAAAGGGATGTAATACATGTTAGAGGCAACTGGCCATGTTCTCAAAGGATATTAACTGGAGATATAGGGTTAATCGTGCAGGTTAATATTTCAATACTGCTCAGCTGTATTACTGAATGTGTGGATACTGGGAACTTTCTCTAAGAAGCCGGCTGCTTTCAGTCATAGAGGTGTCCCGGAGTGGATACTGTCACCACTATACTGTGAGCTGGGCTGTATGCATACTCGCCATTTTGATTGACATCTCGCTATGTACAGATGTGAAATAGAGTGAACTGTCAATCAAAGTGCTGGGCGCCGCTCATTGTATTCGCTCTGGCACGCATCTATAACTGAAAGCCAGCATCTTCCAGGAGAAATAAAGTTAATTTTCTTTTAGCTGCACTTCTAGACAGCATTGCAATGCTATTAACCAGCAGATTAACCCCAGAGCAGGTTAGTAGTTTTTGGGGACCTAACAGGTTTTCTAAGTAAACATAGCTAATTCCAAAAATTACTTATATGAACTTTAACTTACTCCTCCTGTCTGAATGTCGCCTTCATGGGAACAGAAAGCCACCAAGAAGACAGAACATAATGCTATCATACATGTTATCACTAGAGATGAGCGGTATTTGAGTCAAATCGTTCGACAATTTCAAATTCTAGCAGTTTTGGGCGGTGTTCGAGTCGTTTGACGAACTCGAACAATTTGCTTAAAATTCGGCTGTTCGAGTTTCTGTTTGATAACTGTTCGTTCACCAAAAGCCTAACTTGATTTTCACATTAAAACTGTTTATCAATGTTAATAGACTGTTTCAGTGTATAGTGGGCGGGGGATAGATCTGTGCTGAAATAACGCCGATCTCCATTTTTTTTCCTTTCCCGTATTTACAGTAGGGCAGTGCAGTCTTTCAGCCTATCAGCAATACACACACACACACACACACACACACACACACACACACAGCAATGTGCATGTGATGCACACAAGCAAGGGCATGTGTCATTGGCTGTGTATGTCACATGTCCTTGCCCTATAAGAACCAGCCATTTGCCCCGTCGCTACCATTTCCTCACTGCTGCAGCTTAGTGTTAGACGGCACCGAGAGAGATAGGTTTAGGAAGTCGGGCTAGTTGTAATATCAGCCCTTTTGAGGGTAGGTTACAGCAGTCCATAGCACTTTTTGCCAGGCAAGTCTGTGCCAGTGCTGTGCAAGTGTTTGTCACAGCATTTGGAGTAATCTAGCTCAGCCAATCCTTTTGGGCTAGTAGCATTGTCTGGTAGTTATCTGAGTAGCCCGCCTGTGAAGCTAGCTACACCGCCTGTGTATCTAGATTTTTACTGCATCTAACCCAGTAAATTGTTTTGGGCCTAGGAGCAGTGTCTGCACGTCAGTGGAGTAGCCCACCTGTGAAGCTACACAGCCTGTGAATCTAAATTTTAACTGCATCTAACCCAGTAAATCATTTAGGGCCTAGGAGCAGTGTCTGCACATCAGCGGAGTAGCCCGCCTGTGTAGCTACACAGCCTGTATATCTAAATTTTAACTTCATCTAACCCAGTAAATCGTTTTGGGCCTAGGAGCAGTGTCTGCACGTCAGCAGAGTAGCCCGCCTGTGAAGCTAACTACACCGCCTGTGTATCTAAATTTTTACTGCATCTTACCCAGTAAATCATTTTGGGCCTAGGAGCAGTGTCTGCACGTCAGTGGAGTAGCCCGCCTGTGAAGCTACACTGCCTGTGTATCTAAATTTTTACTGCATCTAACCCATTAAATCGTTTTGTGCCTAGTACGACAGTTTGGCCACTCAGCTCTGCTCGGTTTCCATTCATCATTTTTTGTGCCAACAACTACAGAGTTGCCAATTAGTAAGGCACCAAAATGAGTGGCAAAAGGCCTGCTGCTGATGGAAAGTGGAATAGGCATGTTGGAAAGGGAAAAAAAAGCTGTGTCCGTGGGGTAAGTGGTAAAGCAACAGTAACATCTGCAGAAGAAAGACCATCTTCCAGCCAAAGTAAGATGTCTACTTCTTTTCGTGGACAATCTGATATGATCCCTTTCTCATGCCCATCACTACGAGCATCGCTACAAATTTCAGATAAGGCACAAAAACAGCAGGTGCTTGAACGGATATCAAGTGCTCGTTCAAGTGGGCTCTCCTCCACCTCAACTTCAACATCACAAATACTCCAGTCCTCAGAGTTGTCACCACAATCGCAGTTGCTTCCTCACAGCTCCCAAGTCTCCAGCTGCCTGTCTGAGTATGGGGTAACACAGATGGTTGAGTCTGCAGAGCTGTTTACTCATACTATAGCCTGGGAATCAGAGGTCTGCTCCAGAGCTTCTGTGAATCCAGACAAGGAAATGATCTGCACTGATGCCTACAATCTTTGTGAGTTAGATCCAGGCTCAGATGAAGAAGGTTCGGAGCATAATGTAGACCCTCGTTCCCAAACTGTAACTCCTGTTGGTGAAGACAATGAGGAAGATGATGATGAGACTGAGAAACAAGATTGGAACGAAAACTTGACTTTTTGGTCAGGGCAGGAAGAAATTGGCTCTGAGGACTACGGGTGTGAGAACACACAGGGTGATGATGATGAGATTGGAGACCCCACTTACTGTCAACCCACAGTCCGCCAGTCCATGAGGTCAGCAGAGGAGGTGGAGGAGGATGCTAGTGACGATGAGGTTAGGTTGCATTTTCTTGGACAGAGATGTAATACTGGAAGCACGTCAACAACTGCATCCTCCATCACAACTGTGCCTCTGAGCACAAGTCTTGACGGCTCCTCAGGTCGCATGGGCTCTAAGCCTTGTATAGCCTGGGCATTTTTTGAGATCGCAAAGGATGACCCAACTCATGTTGTCTGTAAGATTTGTCACCAAAATTTCAGTAGAGGCCAAAAAATGAATAGTTTGATTACTTCTTGCATGAACCGTCACATGAATATGAGGCATAAGTTGCAGTGGGAAGCTCACTGTGCTACAATGCTGCCTAGTGGGCCGGACCAACCACCGTCTGCCCCATCAAGTGCATCTGTGGCCTCTTCATCCTCTGTGACTGGGGGAAAGCAGTCGCACATGGTTTTGGACGCAGACCTTCCACCTCTTTACCCGCAACAGCCAGTGTGATTGGCAGGTCGTTAGTAGATTTGCAAGTGGAAACACCTGCTGGTGTTGAGCACTCTCCAACATCGAGACCACCACATTTTGATCAAGGCAACATAATATCTCTGCCTGCTCCTTCCACACAGACCTGCAGTTTGCCAGGGACACTCTACTCAACCCTGTCTAAGCACGGCAGCCAGCCCTCGGTCCCTCAGATGTGGACAAGTAAAAGACCATTTCCTCCTAGCCATGACAAAGCTAAGAGGTTGAATTTCACCATCTGCAAGCTGTTGGTTACAGAAATGCTGCCTTTCCGCCTGGTGGACACAGAGGATTTTTGAGACCTTATGTCCGTCGCAGTGCCTCACTACCAGATGCCCAGTCGCCACTACTTCTCAAAGAAGGCTGTGCCTGCGCTACACCAGCATGTCAGCACACAACATCACCACTTCCTTCAGAAACTCTGTGTGTGACAGGGTGCATTTCACCACAGACACTTGGACGAGTAGACATAGACAGGGACATTACATGTTGGTGACTGGGCACTGGGTAACTATGGTGACATCAGAAGGAGCTGCTTTCCAAGTCTTGCCGTCCCCACGAGTTGTGTGTCGATCCTCTGTATCTAGAAGTTCCTCCACTGCTTCTGCCTCCTCAACCTCCTCTCAGTCCATCACCTGCACCGAAAGCCTGTCTGGTAATGCCACCCGCGTTCTAACTGCGCAGAAGGAATCCTGCACATCTCCTTACTATGCTGTCACCAGGGCTCAATGGCATCAGGCGGTGTTTACATTGAAAAGTCTGGGAAATGTGAGTCACACAGCTGAGAAGTTGTGGTCAGCTCTGGAGACCGAGTTCCATCAATAGTTGTCTCCACTCAACCTGCAGCCAGGAAAGGCTGTGTGCGACAATGCTGCAAACCTGGATGAGGCCCTTCACTGGGGCAATGTCACACATGTGCCTTGTATGGCTCACGTTTTGAACCTGGTTGTCCAGCAATTTTTATCCCACTATCCCGGACTAGATGGGCTTCTGAAGAAGGCACGGTTGATGTGTGCTCACTTCCGCTGTTCGCACCCCGCAGCTCGACGACTTACATCTCTGCAGAAGTCGTTGGGCCTGCCAGTTCACCGGCTGAAATGCGATGTGCCCACACGGTGGAATTCAACTCTGCACATGTTGCAGTGACTGTGGCAGCACTGACGAGCCCAGGTGTAATACATTATGACGTATAGCCTGGGCCAACGAGGTCCAGAGGTGGGGCAAATCAAGCTGCAGGAGTGGTTTCAGATCAGGGACCTATGCACCCTTCTGCACAGTTTTGAAATAGCGACGAAGATGTTTAGTGCTGACGATGCCATTATCAGCAGCATGACTATTCTGGTGATTTACATGCTGGAGCACACCTTAAACAGTATTCAAAGTCAGGTGGTGGAACAAGAGGAGGAGGAGGAGGAGCAACAGGAGGAGTCGTATGCGGAAGGGATAATATCTCCAAGGTCCAGACGGTCGGCCGCACCAACGCGGCTGGCATTGGAGGCTGGGGGAGAGGGATTACTGAGGGCGCATGGTAGCAGCCAAACTGTTGAGGAAGGTGCAGGAGCAGAGGAAGAAGTGGAGGACAAACTGGCACTGGGCATGGAAGACTCATCAGATGAGGGAGACCTTTATCAAATTTCTGTTGTGCGAGGTTGGGGGGAGAGGGCAGAGGAAGGAAGCATGATTCTCACCTCGCCGCCACCAAGACAACAAGGACTTGGTCCTCCTAGATGCGCAAGACACATGAGTGCCTTCTTGCTGTACTACCTGCAACATGACCCTTGGATTGTCAGAATCCGAAGTAATGCCGACTACTGGGTTGCCACACTCTTAGATCCTCGGTGCAAAAGTAAATTTGCCGAAATAATTCCTGCCATAGAAAGGGATTCACGCATGCAGGAGTATCAGCAGAGACTGTTACAGAATCTTACATCTGCTTTTCCACAAAACACCAGTGGTGCACGTAGTGAATCTCTTAGTTCTAACTTGCCAACCATGGGACTGTCGAGTCATCACTCAAACCGTAACAGTAACATCGTATCTGGTGGTAACAGCAATTTTTTCCAATCATTTCAAGAATTTTTTTCGACCATCCTTTGCAAGGCCACAGGAGACAAGAAGTCTGACGCATAGCCAACGCCTAGAGAGGATGGTACAGGAGTATCTGTAAGATAACATCGATGCCATGACTGTGGAACTGGACCCTTGCTTATTTTGGGCTTCCTATCTGGAAAAATGGCCTGAGCTCGCCACTCACGCCTTGGAGATCTTGTCGTGCCCGGCAGCCAGCGTTCTCTCTGAACGTGTGTTCAGTGCTGCTGGTGGTGTGCTGACAGATAAGCACACGCGGCTGTCCAGTGACAATGTAAACAGACTAACGTTCATCAAGATGAACAAATCCTGGATCCGCAAGTACTTTTCTACCCCTGTGTCATCCTGGGGAGACTAAAGGCCCCTTCACACTAAGCGACGCTGCAGCGATACCGACAACGATCCGGATCGCTGCAGCGTCGCTGTTTGGTCGCTGGAGAGCTGTCACACAGACCGCTCTCCAGCGACCAACGATGCCGGTAACCAGGGTAAATATCGGGTAACTAAGCGCAGGGCCGCGCTTAGTAACCCGATGTTTACCCTGGTTACCATGCTAAAAGTAAAAAAAAACAAACACTAGATACTTACCTACCGCTGTCTGTCCTCCAGCGCTGCGCTCTGCTTCTCTGCTCTCCTCCTGTACTGGCTGTGAGCCGGAAAGCAGAGCGGTGATGTCACCGCTCTGCTTTCCGGCTCACAGCCAGTACAGGAGGAGTGCAGAGCACAGCGCTGGAGGACAGACAGCGTTAGGTAAGTATCTAGTGTTTTTTTTTTTTTACTTTTAGCATGGTAACCAGGGTAAACATCGGGTTACTAAGCGCGGCCCTGCACTTAGTTACCCGATGTTTACCCTGGTTACCAGTGAAGACATCGCTGGATCGGTGTCACACACACCGATCCAGCGATGTCAGCAGGAGTCCAGCGACGAAATAAAGTTCTGGACTTTATTCAGCGACCAACGATCTCCCAGCAGGGGCCTGATCGTTGGTCGCTGTCACACATAACGATTTCATTAACGATATCGTTGCTACGTCACAAATAGCAACGGTATCGTTAACAATATCGTTATGTGTGAAGGTAGCTTTAAAGCTTGATGATTTTTGAAAATCAAGTGGTGTCTGTGGCCCAATTGTTGGAAAAAATGGAGACTCTTTTTGGAGTCCCCTTGCTGTGTTTTACATGACGTTGGCATCGTCAATTCCAGGTGGGTGGGGTCGCTCCCCTCCTTTTACCGTTTAGAAACTACATACACTATGGCTTAGGGTAACACAGATGGTTGAGTCTGCAGAGCTGTTTACTCATACTATGGCCTGGGATTCAGAGGTCTGCTCCAAAGCTTCAGTGTCTGCTAGTCAGCAGAGTAGCCCACCCATGAAACAAGCTACATCGCCTATTTATCTAATTACTAATTTTTAACTGCATCTAGCCCAGGAAATCCTTTTGGGCCTAGTAGCAGTTTCTGCTACTCAGCAGAGTAGCCCACCCATGAAGCAAGCTACACCACCCGTTTATCTAATTACTCATTTTTAACTGCATCTAGCCCAGGAAATCCTTTTGGACCTAGTAGCATTTTGTGCTACTCAGCAGAGTACGCCACCCAAGAAGCAAGCTATACCGCCTGTTTATCTAGGTACTCATTTTTAACTGCATCTAGCCCTGGCAATACTTTGGGCCTAGTAGCAGTTTCTGCTGCTCAGCAGAGTATCGCACCCATGAAGCAAGCTACACCGCCTGTTTATCTAAGTACTAATTTTTAACTACATCTAGCCCAGGAAATCCTTTTGGGCCTAGTAGCAGTTTCTGCTACTCAGCAGAGTACCCCATCCATGAAACAAGCTACACCGCCTGTTTATCTAAGTACTAATTTTTAACTGCATCTAGCCCAGGCAATACTTTGGGCCTAGTAGCAGTTTCTGCTACTCAGCAGAGTACCCCACCCATGAAGCAAGCTACACCGCCTTCTTCCTTTCTCAATCTAACCCCTCGGCTCTGGGGTGTCCGCTCTCCCTCCTGCTCTCTCCTTCTCACAGGTGGACTACCGCATGTATTCACACTGTGGCGAGTCTTTTGGGCCCAGGCATAAGAAGTCATCGAGGTAATGGTTAATATGTGCCCCCTTAGAAACGTCCATGATGACCCATTCGAGGAAGCAACTAAACGCCTCAAATAGTGAGCAGGACATGGAGCACTCCATGGGTAAACAGCGAGCTATGTAGTATGCTCCTTCACAGAAGCAGCCCAATAGGCGGACACTATTTGGAGGCACAGGTAGTAATCGGAAAGCCCCCTCAATGTCTGTTTTGGCTATTAGGGTGCCCCTTCCCAACTTCTTGACCCGCCTGATTGCCTCGTCAAAGGAGGTACAGTATATAGTACTGTACTTGGTTCCGCGTCGATGTTGTCATTTACTGACCTGCCCCTTGGATATGACAAATGGTGGATTAGTCTGAATGTATTGGGTTTCTTTTTTGGAATGACTCCCAATGGGGATACCACTATGTCTTCTAAGGAAAGTGTTCTGAATGGACCCGCCATTCTACCTAAAGATTTTTTTTTTTTACATTTTTTTGTCATGACGTCTGGGTGTTGGTAGGCTGATTTTAGATTTTTACTCCTGTCTTTCTTGATTTTAGAACGGCATGACATGCCTATATCTGTGTCTCCACCTCCTTTTACTCCTCCACCTCTTTTATTTTCGCATGACTATATGTACTTGTGACTTTTCCATGTGTTTGTTGTGTCTTCTGAGCAGTTTTTCAGCTTTTGGACACCTTTTAAGGTGTTTTCTATTTGCTTTTGATGTGTTTGTATGTGTTTGTGTTTGCCTTCCACTTGCTTTAATGGGTTTCGACGGTGTTCGTCGAACATTTGTCGAACACGCCCCAATTCGACGAACCGGACCCGAACACTAGGGGATAGCTCAACACTATTTATCACTTTGTTTTTTTTTGTAACTAAGGATATGATATAGCTCCAATGTTAGGATAGATGATAAAAGCCAACAATACACTCCCAACTCCCTTAGGTTGGTTTATCGTCTCTCTACAAGTGTATTCTTTACCAAGTATACTTGGTCTCCCAGCTGTTTAGAATAATATTGATTTGCACTAAAGCAGGACTTGCAAGCAGCATTAACTTGAGGAGATTAATTAGTTTCCCCTAATGGCATAGTATTTCTCCTGGGCTATATCGGAAGTTAAACATTCAGAGGAATTGCAATGTCACATAGGCAGATCACAATGATAATTGATTTATTTCTGATAGTGTACGGTGGTGTACAAATCTGAATATCATTCATTTCTTAGGGTGAGGATCAAGTTTCATTTACAACAATATTCTCTAGTAGTTTCCCACACACAATATTAATTATGTGACTTCTTATTGTCCCCTAGTGGTAAAAGATTAGTATAAGTGGATCTGAAAGGTGATAGCCCAACCACATAGAACCTGTGCTGGAATGTGCTCATTATATGAATGGGCCTTTAGTTGGACCATCATTTTATTTTTCAACAGGACAATGACCATAAACACACCTCCAGGCTGTGTAAAGGCTATTTGACCAAGAAGGAGAGTGATGGGGTGCTATGCCTGATGACCTGGCCTCCACAGTCACGAGACCTGAACCTAATCGAGATGGTTTGGGGTGAACTGGATGGCAGAGTAAAGTCAAAATGGCCAACAAGTGCTAAGCATCTCTGGGAACTCCTTCAAGATTGTTGGAAGACCATTCCTGGTGACTACCTCTTGAAGCTCATCAAGAGAATGCCAAGAGTGTGCAAAGCAGTCATCAAAGCAAAAGGTGGATACTTTGAAAAACCTAGAATATAAGACATAATTTCAGTTGTTTCACACTTTTTTGTTAAGTATATAATTCCACATGTGTTAATTCATAGTTTTGATGCCTTCAGTGTGAATGTACAATTTTCATAGTCATGAAAATACAGAAAAATCTTTAAATGAGAAGGTGTGTCCAAACATTTGGTCTGTACTGTACAGTATATGGAGTATTATAATGGGCCCCATATATGATGCTCCCAAAACATCAGTGATCCACCTCCATGCTTTACAGTAGGAATGGTGTTTCTTTCATCATAGGCCTTGTTGATCTCTCTCAAAATGTAACGTTTATGGTTTTGACCAAAAAGTTCAATTTTGGTCTCATCACTCCATCACATACCCTGGTGATTTTGGTCTGATAACATGCACAGAAGTTGACACAAATGGGTTTGAATGGCTACTAAAGGTAACAACCCCACCTGTGACCTGTTTGCTTGTAATCAGTGTATCGTCCATCCAGGGAGGAGGATCGCTGATTTTTTGGGGATGTGTGAGCTACAAAGGCACAGGAAACTTAGTCAAAGTTGAAGGAAAGATGAATGCTGCAAATTATCAGCAAATACTGGAGGCAAATTTGAACTCATTAGCCCAGAAGCTGCGCATGGGACATACATGGACATTCCAACATGACAACAATCCAAAACACAAGACCAAGTCGACTTGTCATTGGCTACAGCAGAACAAAGTGAAGGTTCTGGACTGGCCATCTCGGTTTCCTGACCTCAATATCATTGAGCCACTCTGGGGAGATCTCAATCGTACAGTTCATGCTAGACAGCCCAGGAATTTAGAGGAACTGGAGGCTTATTGCCAAGATGAGGGGGGCAGCTTTACCATCTAAGAAAATAAAGAACCTCATCCACAACTACCATAAAAGACTTCAAGCTGTGACTAATGCTTGAAGGGGCAATACACGGTATTAAGAACTGGGGCATGTGAGCTGTTGATCAGGGTTATTGGAAATTTTGGGTTGTCGTTATGATTTATAAAGAGAAAACACAGTAGACTGACAAAAAATGGCTTCACCCAACCATTAACAATGAATGGAGAAAAAGTTTTGGTGTTATCATTCATATTCTCTGAAAAAGGCCAAGAAAGCAAAAATTCTGTCTGGGTATGTAAACTTTTCACCACAACTGTAACTCCGACGAATGCTAGCTGATGTTTCATATACTTACACTATGTAGCAATACCAACTAGCGTTTTTTTCTCATGCAGGTCGGCATGAGAAAAAAAATCGCTGCATGCTTCGATTGGCAGAGCACCTTGGACGGCGCACACCCATACATGTTTATGGTGGCGTGCAAAACATCGAAATGCACTCGGATGGCAGTACGATGTATGCTGACTCACAGAATGGAGAAGATGGATAAATAAAGTTCACATGTGATCCGATTCTCGCATGCAAGAGAATCGTATCACTGTAAAATGACCCTCGGCTCACGCTCGCAGCAGAGTTTGAGATGAAAGTCATGCGCATGAAAGAATCCCTGGATGAAACTCACCATTGTGAGCGAGACCTAATGGTTGAGAATAGGTTTTGTGACGTAGTATAATGCCATATTACATAATATCATGCAGGTTTAAAACGTGCTTAAATGAAACACATTAAATAAAAACCAGCACACATATATTTTTACTTTTAGGAATGTTTACTGTAGTAAAAACTGGTGCACTTTCAAACAACAGAATGTGCCGTACCTATGTATAAATACATATAGAACCTACAATTTAGGAGGCAGCTGTATCACAAGCTAGTATTTACAGAGTTAGTTAGAACTTAGATAGCAAGAGCAAGAAAAAGAAATGTATTTTATTACACTGGACAAATAAACTATCAGGTAGTGTTGAGGAAAGCATATATTTCATCCAAGTGAATATTTCACTCACCGCTGTGTTTGTTTAGGAAGCAAACAGAAGATATGAATCTAAGACTGCTAAAACTAAAACACTGCGATAATAATGAGAATAATAACAATTTATTGCATTGAAATTTTTAGTAGGAATAAATAAAAATAAAAACATGCAATATGGACTTATGTTGAGTGGTAGATTACTGGCATAAGATACAAGAAAGAAAGAGCGAGAAATGTGTATTTATTCTGATCTTTAACCCCTTCACCCAGTGGTGGACAGAGACAGAAAGGGCCCCTGTGCAAGAACATTATATAGGCCTTTGCAGCCCAAGAGCTCCTAAAAATAGAAAATTGCACCTGATTTGGAAATAGTAATGGGCCTTACCTCTTGGGCCCCTGTGCCACACAGGTTGCACCAATGATAGGTTTGCCCCTGCCTTCACCCCCCCAAGCCTGTTTCCACCTTCATGATAGGTCGTGTCTGTGTAACTTACATGTTGGGCTTCTATGAGGTAGGTAAGTGCAAGTCTGGATAGTCTGGATATAGATACAGGAAAGATATATATCTTTGTACCGTGTTAGCCAGTAGATAGAATAATATTTGGAATTAAGAGTCCTCAGTGGTTGATAAATTTTAATGGCTAACTGAAAAGATGGTAACAGATTGCAAGCTTTCGAGACTACTAAGACCTCTTCATCAGGCATAGATTAATACAGCATATGAAGAATCACATATTTATACACAACACAGCACAGAACTGTCATTATGGGAGAGTGATAAACAGTTGTGTCCATAAATATTGGAACAGTTCCTAGACGAGGAGTGAATGTTTTATTGTCCTCTGATTGGGGTCTGGTTCTGTTATGATGCCCCATAAGTAGTGTTGAGCATTCCGATACCGCAAGTATCGGGTATCGGCCGATACTTGCGGTATCGGAATTCCGATACCGAGATCCGATACTTTTGTGGTATCGGGTATCGGTATCGGATACATAGGGATCTGTAAAATAAAGAATTAAAATAAAAAATATTGATATATTTACCTCTCCGGCGGCCCCTGGACTCAGCGTGGGTAACCGGCAGGCTTCGTTGTTCAAAATCAGCACTTTTAGGACCTGAGAATCACGTCCCGGCTTCTGATTGGTCGCGGGCCGCCCATGTGACCGCCACGCGACCAATCACAAGCCGCGACGTCACCGCAAGCTATTGACGCGCTCATTTTTAAAAATGAGCGCGTTAATGGCTTTGAAAGACATAGCGGCTTGTGATTGGTCGCGTGGCCGCGACCAATCACAAGCCGCGACGTCACCGCAAGCTATTGACGCGCTCATTTTTAAAAATGAGCGCGTTAATGGCTTTGAAAGACATAGCGGCTTGTGATTGGTCGCGTGGCCGCGACCAATCACAAGCCGCGACGTCACCGCAAGCTATTGACGCGCTCATTTTTAAAAATGAGCGCGTTAATGGCTTTGAAAGACATAGCGGCTTGTGATTGGTCGCGTGGCCGCGACCAATCACAAGCCGCGACGTCACCGCAAGCTATTGACGCGCTCATTTTTAAAAATGAGCGCGTCAATAGCTTGCGGTGACGTCGCGGCTTGTGATTGGTCGCGGCCACGCGACCAATCACAAGCCGCTATGTCTTTCAAAGCCATTAACGCGCTCATTTTTAAAAATGAGCGCGTCAATAGCTTGCGGTGACGTCGCGGCTTGTGATTGGTCGCGTGGCGGTCACATGGGCGGCCCGCAACCAATCAGAAGCCGGGACATGATTCTCAGGTCCTAAAAGCGCTGATTTTGAACAACGAAGCCTGCCGGTTACCCGCGCTGAGTTCAGGGGCCGCTGGAGAGGTAAATATATCAATATTTTTTATTTTTATTCTTTATTTTACACCTCCCTATGGATCCCAGGGCCTGAAGGAGAGTTTCCTCTCCTTCAGACCCTGGGAACCATGAGAATACCTTCCGATACTTGATGTCCCATTGACTTGTATTGGTATCGGATATCGGTATCGGCGATATCCGATATTTTTCGGGTATCGGCCGATACTATCCGATACCGATACTTTCAAGTATCGGACGGTATCGCTCAACACTACCCATAAGGTCTGGAGTGCAAATTCCTTAATTGACGTAAAAAGACATAAATCCATGCGACACATTCATTCCTGCACTAAGTGTGTCAAAGGTTGTCATAAGTTTATACTCCCAGATTCTCTTGTCTCTCTGAGGTTTGAAGTTACCTTTCAATACAAGTAATTTCAGGCCTATGGTGCAATGATCACGCATACAAAAATGTTTGGCCACAGGTAGATCCATTCTTTTTTCTGTTATTGTGTGGCGGTGTGAATTTACTCCTGTTCTCAGTTTTTGCCCTGTCTCCCCAACATACAGACCCCCAGCTGGACATTTGGTACATATAATTAGGTACACCACATTAGATGTCTTTTTAAATCAATTAAGGAATTTGCACTTCAGACCTTATGGGGCATCATAACACAGAACCAGACCCCAGTCAGAGGACAATAAAACATTCACTCTATATCTATGAACTGTTCCATTATTTATGGACACAACTGTTTATCACTCTCCCATAATGGCAGTTCTCTGCTGTGTTGTGTATAAATATGTGATTCTTCAGATGCTGTATTAGTCTATGATCGATGAAGAGGCCTTAGTAGTCTCGAAAGCTTGCAATCTGTTACCTTCTTTTCAGTTAGCCATTAAAAGTTATCAACCACTGAGGACTCTCAATTCTAAATATTAGTCTGGATGCTGGTAATGCGGCTGATGTGATTAATCTGGACTTTGCACAGGCATTTGATACTGTACCACGTAACAGCCTTATACTGAAACGCCATACACAGGGACCGCAGGGACAAAAAAACAATTGGTGGAGAAAGGCTGAACCTTACGGACCTAGGTCTTTTCTCAACCTATGTAACTACGTAAGCATCTCATCATTCATTAACCAAACTACCCAGTTTATTATTATATAGAGATATAGGTAAATTTGTGAATGAGGGTAGTATAATATTTTCATGCAGGTGAAAAGTGGGCCCCCAAAGTCAATGTTACTGGTTGGCCATGGCACCCCAGTCGGACACTGCCACCATCTATATAACATTCAGCACTGGAATGTAAGCAAAGCCCACACACCAGTAGGGTTACATACGAGCGTACAGCATGTACAAATATTACTCGTTTTCTGATTTATAAAACCCATTGCTGAGCTAGTACGGTATATGATTAACTGTGAGGCCCCAGTATGGAGGACTGAATGGATCCTGTCAAACAGATGATATATGGTGTGTGCTGATTTGGTGAAAGCTTCCCCATGTATGAACTCTCAAGAATTGATCGTATAAACAGGTTTCCATTTGATTTATCATTTGCAGTCAAAATGTTGCTCAATGTTGCATAAAATCTGGTTAAAACAATGCAGGTTTGGCTGCTTTTCAGAGCATCATAACTAATGTGCATTTCACAGGCGACAGAACCCCCTGGGGAGCATTGTATAATGAAAGCGTTGGCCATACTAGCTAATACCCGCCGTTAGTAATTACGGTCCGTGGATTTCTATTACCTGTAGTGTTTAGTACAGCTGGATGCCCTTTAGGTTACAGGCCAACATATGCATTTATCACAGACGTGTTCTAGAGTCCCATAGAAAGGCGGCATGTTTTTATCAAGATCTTATCATCTTTTAGCAAAGCTTTCAACTGAGGAAGGCGACGTCGTGCTGTGATCACACTGCTGAACAGAGTCAGCTCCAACCAGCATACGGCATGGATTGATTGCAAAGGCCGAGGCTTGTTTCCGCCAATGGATTGTAGTCTAAAAGTCTCCTTTGTATCTTTTATCAAAAATTGAAGTCCTCAGAATAAACGTACACAGAACAAAATGGCTCGAACAAAAAGATATGACCCGACCCATAGCCCCCCCCCTCACCCCCTTCGATTTACACTTTTTGCCCCCGTCAGTTTTATACACTTGTCGATTGTAAAATCCTTCTTAGTTAATATTTTACAAGGCAAACATTCCCAGGCAGTTTTACTACAGACGGTTTGATAGATTTTATAATTCCGCTTAATTAAAAGGCTGGATTAATTAAATCCCTCTCTATTTCATTTTATGCCTACATTAAATTAACATATCAAGTACATTTAGGCACAAAAACTATAAATCAAGATCAATATGAAAACAGAAGAAATCTGATTAAATAGTTTTCCAGTAAGTGTTTTTTTTTTTCAAATGTTTGAAGTTTCCCAATACGGTAAAAGTAATTTATTAACGTGTAAAAAAAAAATGAGATAATGTCATCGTCAACATTCTCTTAAAAGTATATTAACTTCATTAAATCATTTTAAGTGTTTACTTGGTAAAAAAAAAAAAAAAGCAGTGCCTACCCCGAAGAGACCGATCCTGGGGTGGGCTTCAAATCTCATCAGAAGATGGAATTTTTCATTCTCCATGCATCAAACAAACAAGCATGCTACGTTAATATTGCTATGGGGGAATGCTGCTGTCGCTTCTCAAGCAGCGGTTCAATGAAACAGCATGAAGGCAGAGCGGTAGCAGGGGGAGACGTACGAGTGCTTCAGACCATATAGTGGCGCTTTATCAACACACCAGGAAAAGCCAGCCGACCAGCAAGCAAAGAAACAGAAAATGTGTTTGTGTAGAATCAGAAGAAGGAAAAAAATGTGTAAGATAGAAAACATTTCTCACTAGGGAATTCTTCCGCAACTTTGGGTACAGAGATAGCAGCCACCAACATGACAGCCACCTGGTTACGTTAATAGTGTGGTGTGCCACAGTGCTTTATGCTGTTTGATTAGTGCGTCTGTTTTCATCCACAATTTCATTATTGCCTGCTACACACTCTATACACTTTTTAAAGGGAATCTGTCGACAGATTTTTGTTATGTAATCTGAAGACAGCAAAAGAGGGAGGCTGAAACACAGATATCACCTATGTGTCACTTTTTAGGCTTAGTGCTGTTGTTTAGTTACAATGAAGGTTTTCTCACCAGGAGATTATCACTGCCTGGACTACAGCTCATAGGACTGCTAGTCTGACCATGCCCACTCCTGTGATAAACAGCTTACTATCAATAGACAGTGAAGTGAATATATATTCCTTTAAAACATTAGTTTATTACAAATATCAGTAAAAGACCCCGTGTGCAAAAAATATATAAAACATAGTCTCTTAGAGACTATGCATAGCCAAATGGGAAGCTGTCTGTACCCTATTGTGATCCGGCTGATGATCCTACCTACCAGCGGAGGTTGGCAGCCTAAGATTTGAGATGGCGCCCCCACTCGACGGCGGCTCTCCCTGATGTCCCTGGAGAGGTTCTGTTCTAGATGCAGCAGAAGGTATGAAAAATAGGAAAGGTATACAAACAGTAGATTAATCAGTATCTATAATGATGGCTATATACTGTATGCACATACAGAAATGCCATATTTTTCATAATGGCAACTGAGGGTTTGTTATGTGCATTGCACTATTGTGATGTATCATTTTTCCCTTGCTAATAGATAGAGAGAATGAAAAAGGAGGAAAAAGTACCCGTATATAAACAGTATTGCTATAGGCACATTCCAATAGGTCCATATACCAATTTAGTTTGTTTCTAATAGACCATAAGTGCAGATAAATGATAGCAATACTTTCATAGATGCAGATTACAGTATACTAGATGGTGGCCCGATTCTAACGCATCGGGTATTCTAGAATATGCATGTCCATGTAGTATATTGCCCAGCCACGTAGTGTATTGCCCACCCACGTAGTATATTGCCCAGTCACATAGTATATTGCCCAGTTATGTAGTATATTGCCCAGCTACGTAGTATATTGCCCAGCGACAGGGGCGATCTAATAACCATGTATAAGTATATAAGGGGACAATACAAATATCTCGCTGAGGATCTGTTTATACCAAGGAAGGTGACGGGCACAAGGGGGCATTCTTTGCGTCTGGAGGAGAAAAGGTTTTTCCACCAACATAGAAGAGGATTCTTTATTGTTAGGGCAGTGAGAATCTGGAATTGCTTGCCTGAGGAGGTGGTGATGGCGAACTCAGTCGAGGGGTTCAAGAGAGGCCTGGATGTCTTCCTGGAGCAGAACAATATTGTATCATACAATTATTAGGTTCTGTAGAAGGATGTAGATCTGGGGATTTATTATGATGGAATATAGGCTGAACTGGATGGACAAATGTCTTCTTTCGGCCTTACTAACTATGTTAGGCTACGTTCACATTAGCGTTGCGCGCCGGTGCGTCGGCGACGCAATGGAGACGCAACGCGCGATGCACCAAAAACGCGCGCAAAAACGCTGCATTTTGCGACGCGTGCGTCGTTTTTTGACGAAAATCGGACGCACGAAAAATGCAACTTGTTGCATTTTCTTGCGTCCGACGCTAGCGTTGGAAACGACGCACGTGTCGAAAAACGCTAACAAAAAAACGCACGCGTCCCCTATGTTAAACATAGGGGCGCGTCGCCGCTGCGTCACCGCTGCGTCGCCGACGCAACAGCGACGCACATTAGCGTAACGCTAATGTGAACGTAGCCTTACTATGTTACTATGTAGTATATTGCCCAGTCACGTAGTATATTGCCCAGTTACGTAGTATATTGCCCAGTCACGTATATTGCCCAGTCACATAGTATATTGCCCAGCCACGTAGTATATTGCCCAGCCACGTAGTATATTGCCCAGCCACGTAGTATATTGCCCAGCGACGTAGTATATTGCCCAGCCACGTAGTATACAGCACAGAGCCACGTAGTATATTGCCCAGTCACATAGTATATTGCCCAGTTACGTAGTATATTGCCCAGTGACGTAGTATATTGCCCAGTGACGTAGTATACAGCACAGAGCATATTGCCGAGCCACGTAGTATATTGCCTAGTTACATAGTATATTGCCCAGTGACGTAGCATACAGCACAGAGCCACATAGTATATTACACAGTGACGTAGTATACAGCACAGAGCCACATAGTATATTACCCAGCTACGTATGTCACAGGTTAAAAAATAAAAAATAAATACTCACCTTCCGATCCGATGGCCCCTTGTAGTTCTGTCGGCAACTTCCGGTCCCAGGGTGTGATGACGTCACGGTCACATGAGTCATGGCAGGTCCTGGCAGGTCCTTCTTGCGCAGGCCCTGTGATGACGTTGTGGTCACATGACCGTGACGTCATGGCAGGTCCTTCTTGCGCAGGCCCTGTGATGAGGTCACGGTCACATAACCGTGACGTCATGGCAGGTCCTTCTCCCATACCATCGTTGGCACCGGAACTTGCCACTTGCATGGAGCGGTTACCGGAGCATGGTGAGGAGCGGGAAAGGTGGTGGAAGGTGAGTATATAATGATTTTTTTATTTTTTTTATTTTTAACATTAGATCCTTTTACTATTGATGCTGCATAGGCAGCATCAATAGTAAAAACTTGGTCACACAGGGTTAATAGCGGCGGTAACGGAGTGAGTTACCCGTGGCATAACACGGTCCGTTACCGCCGGCATTAACCCTGTGTGAGCGGTGACCGGAGGGGAGTATGCGGGTGCCGGGCGCTGACTGCGGGGAGTAAAGAGCGGCCATTTTCTTCCGGACTGTGCCCGTCGCTGATTGGTCGTGGCTGTTTTGCCGCGACCAATCAGCGATTTGGATTTCCTTGACAGACAGAGGCCACGACCAATGAATATCCGTGACAGACAGAAGGACAGACAGACGGAAGTGACCCTTAGACAATTATATAGTAGATGTTGCTATATGCACGTTACCCTGGGTCTATGTACTAAATCCGTGTGTTTCTCAAAGACATTAACTGCAGGTAACCAATAGCAATGTTTAAATGTTTATCATAGAAACAGAAAAATCTAAGGTATGCTCAATAAGAGCTATCACACTAATATATCATGATAGTATAAAAAAAAATCATTTATCGCATGTATGGAGTTGTCTTGACACGTTTCCCCAATTTTTCTGAATTATGAGGAGGCATGCAGTTATGCAAAGATGAAAAGGATATTAAAGAGTAAGGAATCAGCTATGATGAACTCTCACTCCATCTCCCTAGCTCATGTAATGATGGCCACATATGGGGTTAAATACAGCTTCCAGGTCATGACCCCAAACACGACCTCCCCCTCATTACCATACACCAAATAAATCAGTGCCATCGTGCACCTGCACATTCTAGTATCTGAAGTACAGAGTAAGTGTTGGCATGCATGTCATCCTATGTGACGTGTGGGGCGGGTACCATCACTTAGTAAGGTCCGGATAGGTGTATCTCCTTTTGCCCACTCTATCCAATGATGCGCGCACCCTCCACGTGACTTGTCATGTGATGCCTAAACCTCACACATTGGCGGAAAGTCCTTCATAGAGGGTGGGTTACTCTACACGTGTCATGTACCCTCTGATACACAAGCAGGACATGGGGGCGGATAATCTGGTGAACTTAAAAGACCTGTTGTCACTCCAGGCTTGCTAGGTACACAGTTTAGGAAATGTCAGTCTAGTAGGAGGTGTATTAAGGAGGGATATAGGAGAGAGAAATCTGTGACCAGGGAATCCCTACTATCTCCGGATCAGCTCCACCATGTATCCAAAAATAAAAATAAAAGTGAAAAAAATCACATTTACAACATGATGTTACTCTGGTCATCTCAATGTACAATCATAATTGGAATGAGATACGAAATATCATATCAAAACATTGGCCTATTCTCAGAACTGGTCAAGTTTTAAACCAGCACTTGCCGGAATACCCTCTAATGACAGTGAGACGTAGCCACAATCTACGTGATATCCTAGTTAAAAGCCACGATATTGCAAAACCATCTTCTGTTTTTTGGGGGGTAAGCCAAAGGTTGGCTTTTTTCCTTGCTCTGACTGCCTTACCTGCAGGAATCATGATAGGGCCTTGTCATTTTTTTCTTCGGATAGCTCGCAAGTTCAAAATAAGAGAATATATCGCATGTAATACATCTTATGTGATATATTATGCTAAACACAGTTGTAACTTGATTTACATTGGACTGACCTCAAGTGATTAGAACACGTGAACATGTTAGGGATATCCTGGCCGCCCGAGAGGAGAGTGATGTCAGGGCACTAAAAACGCTACCAAGGAACTTTAGGGATAGATATAATTGTAACCCCAAGGATCTTAGAATTTGTGGCATTGACAGGATTCACATGGGAATTAGAGGGGGTGACTCGAAATGTCTATTGTCTCAACGTGAATGTAGATGAATTACCAGATGGACTGAATGAACAACTCAGTTTTGCCTCTTTTCTTTAGTCCTTCTTTCTCTGGATCTGGATTTTATTCTGTGTATCTTATCTTGTTTTTTAATATTTTTTATTTGTTTTTTTATGATGCCATGTCTTCAGATATACTTACCAAATAAGTGATGGTGTATGAAAACATCAGTCCTATTTGAAGTTATGGACCCACTGAATAATTAAAGAACTTGATTTTGAAAAGGATTTATGTACCTGAATTGGATTTGAAAGTTTTATTATTCCTTGTTACTATTTGCTCCATTGGTGGGAACAAGTATATTGTTATTGCTATTATTATTTATATTTTTCCTACAATTTTTTACACTCATTTACACTCATTGTATTTGCATATTTTGTTTTATAACATGTCTTACTAGAATGATCTATTATGCTGATTACGTTTTTGTATGCACTTTTTTATGGTCACTTTCACTTATAGACTTCTTTTGGACCGGTTATTTCCGTTTCGGGGACCTAATATGGTGCAGTTAATACTCACCTCCTATTCACTTTTTGCTCCTGTGCTGTGAAGATGTGTGCATTCCCGTGACGTTTGTGTTCCGGAGCATCGCTGTCGGCGCCCGACACATGATGCTTGCGGGTCACGGTTGGTAGGGGAGTGGCTCCCTGAGCCCTTGCGTCATGTGGGAAGCCTGGGGGTGATGCAGTATCCGGCGCTTGCGTCATTTCAGATGTCTGATTATTGCTTACAGCTGTTACCGGTATATAAATAAGTAATGGTGACACACTTTTGTACAGCCCCCTGAAGAAGCCTACTCGAAACGCACGTAGGGGCTGGCAGTCCTTTGACACGCTGCGACCATGACAGCTGAGAATCGGTCTTTGATTAGCCAAGTTATTTGGTGCACTTAAAGGTGTATACACATTTTACTATATGGTCTATTTTTCAAAGAACTTGATTTCTCTGGTTGGATCCTTGTGTTATCAGTGTATTTCATGGGACTTTGTTTTACCTATGTCCTTCAGTCTTTTAGATACCTACTTTAAAGGGAAGGTGCCACCAGTTTTCTTGTAGTTTGCTTTTTGTGTGAAATTAAGCTTAAAATAGTAATTACAATGTATTAATGCAATGTTTGCAAACATTTCTATATGAAAAATATTATATATTTTCTTACAAATATATATAATTACCACTAGGGGGAGCATTTTCTGTTTTAGACCTCAAACAGCTAGAGTAAGACTTGCCAGCATTACTGTTAGCTGGAAAATTGGGTCAGTAACTGCTGACATCACCATTTCCCTCCCCTTTTGGGTAGTCTAGTATCCCTGGGGCAGAATGAAGAGTAGCATCACAGAGCAGTGCCATTTTGTGGGTGACTGCCTTGTGATCTGCTATGATCAGCAGTTACTGTCTCTCTCACTCCCATCAGTCTTCACATGTCTCTCTCACCCAGACTACATGTATCTCACACCCCTCCACCAGTTCACTGCAGACCCTCAGCTCCTTATCATATCTGAGGGATGTGCCACCACTCCTGCCGAGCAGCTCCTGCTGGGATAATGCTGATCATTAGGGTTGAGCGACTTTTACTTTTTTAGGGTCGAGTCGGGTTTCGCGAAACCCGACTATGTCAAAAGTCGAGTCGAGTCGAGTGAAATCGGCCGATTTTGGCGAAAAGTCAGGGAGCGACCGAAACACGAAACCCAATGCAAAGTCAATGGGAAATCTATCTTTTTTTCTTCTCTCTCTCTCTCTCTCTTCCGTCCCTGAACAGAAAAGCTGGTGTTACACATTGCAAATCGCTACAGCGCACAAGCGACAAGATGGCGATAGGCGTCCACGCCCCTAAGACCTATGTCATCACTCTGCCCACGCTCCTTCATTGGCTGAAAAAATGGCGCCAAACTCATCATACGAAACGCGACTTTGGCGTGAAGATCGCCGACCGCATGGCCGATCCCACACTAGGATCGGGTCGGGTTTCATGAAACCCGACTTTGCCAAAAGTCGGCGACTTTTGAATTTGTCCGATCCGTTTAGCTCAAGCCTACTGATCATACACAGTTCCTCCTGGATGTCTTTGCAGTCTCTGATACTCTGCCCAAGCTTTTCTCCCGCATTTTACTCCTCTGAATCTAGGATCTGTTCTGAAGCAGTACTGCTTCTTTTAGCATATCCTAATGACAGGAGACAAATCGACAGTGGAAGGCTCCATGAATATGGCAGCAGAACACTCCCACTACTGTGAATTGTGCAGCCCACAGAGACATGCCCAGTTCACAGCAGTGACTGCTCCATTACAATAGATAGGGTCAGCGGCGGTCTGTTATCTCCTATGACCATGGGGTGCCATATTATGACACTGATAGTGTCGTGCTGCTGCTGTGAAAGCAAGATGTCAGCCTCCAGCGCCTTCTTTAAACTCCTATAACACACAAAATATGTTTCAAATGCAATCAAATCTTGGTTATAACAGCATTTTATGCTACATTACATTGATTTATTAATGATCTGCAAACGCAGTACCTTCCCTTTAATGACTGGTGTATCTATATTTATATTGGTATCTTTTGTCAATATTTTCTACTGGTGTACTCTAACAAAAAAAAAATTCTGTTTATGTGACATCTTTTTGACTCCAATAGCTCTAATTTGTTGCTAGGTACACGGGTATATCATAATCGCCTTGTGTCTTTTGTTAAGAGACACCAGTCATCTCGAATCTTAGGGTGCCAGCCTCCGCTGGTAGGTAGGAGCAGCAGCAGGATCAAAATAGAGTACACACAGCTCCCCCTTTGGCTATGTGTAGTCTCTAAGAGACTTTTTTTCTGTTTTTTTTTCACATGGGGTATTTTTGTTTTTTGATTTGGTGTATTTTACCAATATTTGTAATAAATTTATGTTTTAAGTGAATATATGTTCACCACTTGTTAAATCCCCTTTGACCAAATCTACTAGAATCAATACAATAGAAAGTGTACAGAAAGCCGTGGTGTAGGTGGGGGCAGCGTTCTGAGCTCTGCTACAAATTACATCTAAAAACTCTGGTTGTGTCAGAACGGCTGCACCCAATAATATAAGTGATACATCATTGTAATTAGGGTCTCTTTTACTGCATTATGCTGCTCTCAAGTGAGGTAGCAGAAACCTGGTGACAGGTTCTCTTTAAGTACTGAGACATAAAGGCTAATTATTATCAATTTTAATCTGTGGGGAAGCAGTGGCCCTGTGCGACGACTGGTGTCCACTGAAATCAAATGTCAATCACAGCTTTGACTAATTAGAATTTAGACTGTAGTTACCCTGTGGTCCTCCATTTTCTGGAGTTGGACTGGGATCAACTAAATCTTAACAAACATTGCAATAATCACAGACTCAAAATTTCATTATTGATTATAATACTTTTAAAGTGATATAGCGAATCTAAACAGGTTGGGTTATTTACTTCTGCCGCTTTCTTGGAGATCACACATTAAGAAGGTCCATAGGGCAAATTAAAATTGATCTGCTATTAGGAAAATCTGAATGCCCTGTTTTCACCCTCTTTAGCTATGCTAATCACATTTCTTGGCAGATATTGAATGAAACTGAATGCACTTTGACATATCTTCCACTTATGTATGGGCGTTTGTACAGAAAAGTATGTCCAGTATATAACAAGCCACAACATGAGTTTTTAAGGCACTTTTTATTCATTTCTCCTATATCGTACAGCATCTGTGTGAAGTCTGAGACCAGTACAACCAATCACAACTGAGAATTAAGACATTTAGGCTAACACTACTGTTGCTGGAAAAATATTACACCCAGAGGTATAGCTAGAGTTTTGGTTCAGGGGGTGAAACTTTTAAGTGGGCCCCTATCTAGGTAATAATTACAACTATGGTGGCCCACCTTATTAGTGGATGTAGGAGAACCTACAATATGTATCCCTATTACTGAACCTACTGTGTGATCTCTACATGGTGAAACAAGCCTCTAGAATATATTAATGTCATGTGCAAGTGACCTAGAACACAGAGCGCACATTTTACCCCCCCCCCCCAAAAAAAAAGTAATAATGCCCTCTGTGTGCCCCTTTGACAATCAAAATAACCTGATTGCCCCTATAGGAATAAGTGAACATTTAACATTTAATAATATCCTCAGTCCCCACCTTGTACAGCTTCCCTGTATACAGTGTGATGCTCTCCTATACACTGTATGATGGCCTCCACACTGCACAAAGACCTCACATTAGCTCCCATATTGCATGATTGCCCCCTCATTGTAATCCTCACACTGTATGACGGCCGCCTAAATAGCCTCCATATAGTATAATGCACCATATAGTCCTCCATATAGTATACTGCACTGCTCATAGGCTTCCATATAGTATAACGCACTTCCCATAGGCCTTCATATAGTATAATATAGTATAATGCACTACCCATAGGCATCTATACAGTATAATGCATTCCCTATAGAACTCCATATAGTCTAATATAGTATAATACACTCCGCATAGGCCTCCATGCAGAATAATACACTTCCCATAGTCCTTCATATACTATAATGCTGTTACGCCACCTAATACTTACCTTTCCGGCCGGCGCGCTCCCGACGCCCCTCCTCGCTCTCCTCTGTCCGAATTCACTGGTGCTCGTCCCTTCAGCGGTCTGCGCATGCGCAGACGAGCTCCTCTCGCCACTGGGGCTTCTGGGAGGTTGTGACCCGGTGGCTCCGCCCCCAATATGGCGGCGCCCATTGGGTACTTCTTCCCTGTGTCTACCCAGGTAAGATGCCTTAGTGTCTATTGTTGTCGCTAGTTTTGGCTTGCGCTTCTTTAGATTCCTTTGGCTCCCTGTCTCTGTTTTCTCTGCTGACTCTGCTTTGGTTCCATACTCCTTGTCTCTGCCATTCCTTTCAGCCCATGTCTTTGCCGTCCCTTCCAGTCCAGTGTCTCTGCCATCCCTGCCAGTCCAGTGTCTCTGCTGTCCCTGCCAGTCCAGTGTCCCTGCCATCCCTGCCATTCCTGTGTCTCTGCCGTCCCTGCCAGTGCAGTGTCTCTGCCGTCCCTGCCAGTCCAGTGTCTCTGCTGTCCCTGCCAGTCCAGTGTCTCTGCCGTCCCTGCCAGTCCTGTTTCTCTGCCGTCCCTGCCAGTCCTGTGTCTCTGCCGTCCCTGCCAGTCCAGTGTCTCTGCCGTCCCTGGCAGTGTCTCTGCCATCCCTGCCAGTCCAGTGTCTCTGCCGTCCCTGACAGTCCAGTGTCTCTGTTGTCCCTGCCAGTCCAGTGTCTCTGCCAGTCCAATGTCTCTTCCGTCCCTGCCAGTCCGGTGTCTCTGCCGCTCCTGCCACCTCTGTGTTCTCTGCCGTCCCTGTCGGTCCTGTGCCTCTGCTGTTTCTGTCCCCTTTGAGGCCCTGACTTCATCCCATCTTCTCCTCTTCCTTGGTCTAGTCCTTAGTCGCCCTTTGCAGATTCATCCTCATTGGGCCTGTTCCAAACACTCCCTGTATAGGGGGTGGCCCTATCTGGTCTGCTCATCCTCGGAGGCTCTGTAGTCGTGACCCAGAGGGTCCACTTCTCGGGTTTCTCTCTTCCGAATCCTAATAAATGCACTCCATATATGCTTCTTTATAGTATAATGCGCTCCATTAAGGCCTCTATATGGTAAATTGTATTCCCCCTAGGCCTCTATATAGTAGCATGCACTCACCATAGGCCTTTATATTGTATAATGCACTCCACATAGGCCTCCATATAATATAATGCACTCCTCATATGCCTCTATATAGTATAATGCACTCTCTATAGGCCTCTAGACAGTATAATACACTCCCCAAAGTCCTCTATATAGTATAATGCACTTCCCAACTGCCCCTACATAGTTTAATGTACTTCCCATAGGCCTCCACATAGTATAATTCACTCCCCAAAGGCCTCCATATAGGTTAATGCACTCCCATAAGCCTCCATATAGTATAATGCACTCTCCATAGGCCTCCATATAGTATAATACACTCCCCATAGGCTTCTATACAGTATCAAGCAATACAGATAGGCCTCAATATAGAATCGTGCACTCACAATAGGCCTTCATACAGTATAATGCACTCCCCATAACAAAAAATACAATACTCACCTGTCCTCCTCGCTCCTCTGCTGCTCCGAGGGCCAGCACATCTCTGCACAGTGGGCGCCATGTATTGATGCTGTCGTGCCCACTGTCAGAGTCTGCGTCATTAATGTCAGATGCAGAGGGTGGCCAGTAGGCAATATGGTGGGTGGTTAGTAGGTATTTTCCAGGATTTGCGCAAATCAAATTGCAAAAAATTAGAATTCTGTTAAATCAGATTTTTTTAACATCTCTAATTGCACCTTTACATAAGAGATCTCCAAATATGCATCAATCTGTCAATCAGGCAGCATTAGAGGCTGGCAATGCTCATTGACGGATATGCTATCTACCATGTTTAGAGGTCATCTTGCATATGGGTACCATATCACTGTGACAAGCAACTATCCAATGTGTTTTGCATGTAGATCACGACACTTCGAGTCAGTGGTGCACTAGTAGTTAGTACTTATCAGCAATGCAATATAATAATGTTTCAGTCACTAACTTAGACGTTCTTCAGATACATGAACTACATATAGTAGAGACATGTAATAGAGAAGCGCTATTGGAAAAACAGCATGACCGAGGAGGAGAGCACCCAGTGTCCACTTTAGACAATCCATATTTATTAAAAGCAAGGTCATAAATATCTGCATCTTGCGTAGCTGCACAGTGGCCAAGTGGGCAAGAAGGGCCAATACTGGAACTAATACCGGTCAGTACTGTTCAACAGATTGTGGGTCATAGATGGAAATCAATCATCTGGTGTAACCCATGCTGTTATAAGAACCTGGGTAGACCATTGATGGAGAACTACAAAGAAGGTGTTTCTAATCAGGGAAATATCATACATCTAGGAAGAACTGGGCCCAAATGTATCTCTTCACAAGGGCCTTATAGTGTCTACATTCTCATCTGATTAGAGTTCAATAAGCAATGCTTCAATTTCTCCACCACAAGGTAAATGAACTATTTCTAATTTTTCCTTCATTTATGGACATTCTAGATACTCCAGAGTAGGAGATGCTTTTTGTAGCTCCTCCATTAGCTCAGAATTCTATAATAAGGTTTTGGAAAATGGGTTTTCTAAGTTAGACATTTGCTTTAAGCAGCCAGTGCAACTTAAAGAGAAACAAAAATGAAAACATCATCTGCCATGAAATATTCAAAGACTGTTTAGATCATGATTATAAAATGATATGATAATCTTGGCAGATTATTCATCTTTATTTCTGAAGCTAAATTATGATTTCATGTTTCATGTAAAATCTTCAAGGCAAAAAAAAACTAAAATGTATTAGTCATTTGTTGCGTTGTATAGAAATAATGCATTCATTAGATGGGATGGCGGCATGAGGGACTCCATTAGTTAGGGTGCCAAAATTGCTGGATTTGTTCATAAGTACTCACTGCACATTCAGCTTCATAATTGTCAGCTATCAACCACCCAGCCCATGCTGTTCCTAAATGCCTTAATTATGTTTCTCATTTACATCTTGGTGTGTGTATGAGTGATGTGGGATGAGACCTAGCATTAGTGAACATTAGGAATTCCTGGTAGACTCCAGCTCTGATGCATAGCTGTAATCACTGGCGTTCTGGAGCGGTATGTCTACAAAAGACGTATAATCAGTGTTCATTTTTAGTCGGGACTTCTATGATTTGCTGCTGCTCAATGACTTCTCGGTTGAGCGATGACTCTCAGACTGTCTTGTGAGCAATATGGTAGTCTAACATGATCCATGTGATTTATTGGGTTAATCTAATTGAATAGATTATCATTTACAATACTTAAATATCCATTCCTCTTTTTTCCATTTGTACCTGAAAGCCTTCCTATTATTACAGTGCATCAGCTATACATAATTTGAAATAACTTATTTTTATTCTAGGATAAACTTATAAAGAATGGAAAAAGTTGCTCAAAGAGTCATAAGCGGTGTGCAGGAAGCAAGAATAAAGTCACTTAGTTGGTTCTGGACATAATGGAGCATATATACACTGCTCAAAAAAATAAAGGGAACACTTAAACAACAGAATATAACTACAAGTAAATCAAACTTCTGTGAAATCAAACTGTCCACTTAGGAAGCAACACTGTTTGACAATCAATTTCACATGCTGTTGTGCAAATGGAATAGACAACTGATGGAAATTATTGGCAATTATCAAGACACACTCAATAAAGGAGTGGCTCTGCAGGTAGGGACCACATCTCACTACCAATGCTTTCTGGCTGATGTTTTGGTCACTTTTGAATGTTGGTTGTGCTTTTACACTTGTGGTAGCATGAGACGGACTCTACAATTTACACAAATGGCTCAGGTAGTGCGGCTCATCCAGGATGGCACATCAATGCGAGCTGTGGTAAGAAGGTTTGCTGTGTCTGACAGCGTAGTGTCTAGAGGCTGGAGGCACTACCAGGAGACAAGCCAGTACACCAGGAGACATGGAGGGGGCTGTAGGAGTGCAACAACCCAGCAGCAGGACCGCTACCTCAGCCTTTGTGCAAGGAGGAACAGGAGGAGCACTGCCAGAGCCCTGCAAAATGATCTCCAGCAGGCCACAAATGTGCATGTGTCTGCAAAAACAGTTAGAAAATGACTACTTGATAATGGTCTGAGGGCCCAATGTCCACAGATGGGGGTTGTGCTCACAGCCCAACACCGTGCAGGATGCTTGACATTTGCCATAGAACACCAGGATTGGCAAATTCACAACTGGCACCCTTGTGCTCTTCACAGATGAAAGCAGGTTCACACTGAGCACATGTGACAGACGTGATAGAGTCTGGAGATGCCATGGAGAGTGATCTGCTGCCTGCAACATCATTCAGCATGACCGGTTTGGCAGTGGGTCAGTAATGGTGTGGGGTGGCATTTCTTTGTAGGGTTGCACAGCCTTCCATGTGCTCGCTAGAGGTAGTCTGACTGCCATTAGGTACCAAGATGAGATCGTCAGCCCCCTTCTGAGACCATATGCTGGTGCAGTTGGCCCTGGGTTCCTCCTAATGCTGAACAATGCCAGACCTCATGTGGCTCGAGGGTGTCAGCAGTTCCTGCAAGATGAAAGCATTGAAGCTATGGACTGGCCCTTCCATTCCCCAGACCTGAATGCGATTGAACACATCTGGGAAATCATGTCTCGCAACATCCACCAACGTCACATTGCACCACAGACTGTCCAGGAGTTGGCAGATGCTTTAGTTCAGGTCTGGGAGGCGATCTCTCAGGAGACATCTGCCATCTCATCAGGAGCACACCCAGGCATTGTAGGGGGGTCATACAGGCACGTGGAGGCCACACACACTACTGAGCATCATTTCCTTGTCTTGAGGCATTTTCACTGAAGTTGGATCAGCCTGTAACTTCATTTTCCACTTTGATTTTGAACATCATTCCAACTCCAGACCTCCGTGGGATATTAGTTGTGATTTACGTTGATCATTTTTAGGTTTTTTTGTTCTCAACACATTCCACTATGTAATGAATAAAGATTTACAACTGGAATATTTCATTCAGTGATATCTAGGATGTGGGATATTAGTGTTCCCTTTATTTTTTTGAGCAGTGTAGAAAGGATACGTACACCTTTGAAAAATAATTTTCTGTACTGTTAATCAGCTTCCTACATAGAAACATTTCTTATGATTTTGCTGCAGTCTGTGAATCTTTCGGCTAACTTAGTACATTTGCAAAACTAATAAAAATACACTCATCAGAGGTCCTTCTATCTCTGCTCTGCATCTCCCTCTTCTTTAGGTGTTAAGGTTAGCAAAATGGAGGGAGATGGTGTTGTATATAGTCAAGAGGATAAGCTGCACAAACATCCATTGGTAAACAAAAATTGATGGATGGTTGTACCGGATCTGCTCCTTGTCCTCTTGATTATAAGCTGTGATTCACCAGCAGGATCGGCACCCATCATTCAAACTTCAACCGTGGTACATGAACTACACATCTTGGTGATGTCATGCTGCTGCAATGCAGGTAGGTACAGGCTTCACTAGATGGCAGCAGAGTGGAAGCAGGACTGCACCTAAACAAAGCTAACCTGCAGTGCAGCAGTGAGGTCACCACAGGTGGCAGCAGAATAGTCAAAACAAACCGGGTCAAATCCTAGACTGTAGTGCAGTACCAAAGAAAATAGCAAACTAGTGGTCAGAGACAAGCCAGGGGGTCTGTAACGGTCAGGAGGATAAGCCAAAAGACAAAGGACAAAAACAGGTCAGGATATACAAGTCAAACCTGGGAGTCTGCACACTAAAGGGAAACACTGAGTCAAGACGGGAAAAGGGGACAACAGATACACGGGTTCAGACAGCAAACGCAGCAGGACAAATCAAAGCAAACAGAGTCAGCTACAGCAGCACTAGGCAGAAACTATAACTGACATGATCTGCAAGACACAGCAGGGCTAAATAGAAAAACCTGAGACCAGACCGAGGCTGAGAAAAGTTATCCCCTGACATGATCAGACTGGGAAAAGGGAAGACAGGACTCAAAACCCGGTCTGGATCATGATAAGTGAGCTCTACGATTTTTCCTTTCTCTTGTTTGGTGTTATGCATAGATCTGCAGTGGAGTGTGGAGAAAGTATTTAAAGTCTTATGGAGAGCAGAGAAAGAAGGCTATAGACAAGGAAGAAAAGCACAAAGAAGCAGCATCGGAACTGTGCTAATATATGAAAGTAAGTGAAGACCAGCAAAATCCTGGATACACTACAGAACTGATATCCAGTCTGTATTACTGAAACACACACTCAAACAACCGTAAAATATGAAACTTGAATTTGAATGCAAAATGCCTATGAATGAAGGAATTACAAATTCAGTCTAACATTTTTTGCAATTAAATTAACTAAATGTAACCACTAACAGATGTAAAAACATTTTTCTTTTACAAATTTTCCCAAAATATTCATAGTCTTTATGGAGTCTTTCTTGTTTTATGCAAATATAAAATATTACACAACTGCCTAATAAATGTTCTGTTTGCATTCAGATTATAAAAATGTTATTCTTTACACCCAAGGCTGAAAACCCTACATACTTATCCATGTTCACAGCTGTAAGAAAAAGCTCTAAAAATGCATGTAATTTAAGTTCCAGCTTCTTACAGGATTAGGCCACTTTCACACGTTCAGTATTCGTCAGTATTTTACATCAGTATTTTAAGCCAAAATCAGAAGTGAAATAATCAGATGAAAAGTATAATAGAAACATATGCACCACTTCTGTATTTATCACCTGCTCCTGGTTTTGGTTTACAAATACGGATGTAAAATACTGACCAAATACTGAACATTTGTAGCTATCATTGCTGTATCTTCCCTTTTTATATAATTGTTCTATTTTGATCCATCAACTTTTTAACATGTTCCAGCTTTAAACAACATTACATATCATGATTCGGATCATTTTGTACTCAATGATTCAGCACATAGTGACCAGGACCATGGGGCACCACAATAACAAGAACCAATCAAACAACACAAACTCATTTAAGCTGTTGCTGAGCCCCCAGTCAGATTAACCCCTGATAAACTGAACTCTGATTAATACACTGCCAGGTCTATGACATCATGCAACCACAAGCTTATGCCAGCAGTGTGGTTTTCCATGCCAGTCGAGATGTGGGCGGTAGAGAGGGAAGTTCAGTTTGTTCTGCGGCTCGCTAAATTCAAATCAGTGACCAAAGTGCTACATGAATATTGGCGCGTTTATATCGAAGTGCCACCACACAGGAATAACATTACTCGGTGGGTAAGCAGTTGAAGGAAACCGACAGTTTGGTGGAGAAACCCCGCTCTTGTAGGCCATCAATCAGTAATGCAGGGCAGCTAAGTGTTTATGTTGTGGTTCCATCAGTAATGGAGCGAAAGAATTTCGGTCATATACTACGGGCACCAGTTTTAATATTAACCGTCATGTAAATTGCCGCTCTAGTTATGTAGTTTATCTGATCGAATGTGGTTGTGGGCTGCAATATGTCGGGCGGACGATACAGGCTATGCATGCAAGGATGAATGAACACCGTCAGAACATCCGGAATGGGTATTTAATGCATAGTCTGTCAAAACACTTCCTCACAGTACATAATAGGAACCTAAGTTCACTAAAGCTTACCATCATAGATCAGATACCAAAGGATATGCCTGATCGCTTTACCAATTTAGTAAGAAGAGAAAGTTATTGGATTTTTAAACTCGGCACAGTGGCCCCTGAGGGGTTAAATCTCATCACTGAAAAGGTCACATAATGGCTGCATTTTTGCCCTGTTTTTTTTTATTTTTTTTATTATTTCGCATTTTATTGGTTTTATTTTAGTTGATTTTATATTATTATGCTGTATCCGTTTTTTTTAATCTTTTTTGATATACTGTATATATGTTTTTAAACTGCGTTGCGACTTGTATCTTAATCATGTGATCCCACCTAATCATGTGTTCTGAACAATTGCTCCTTAAATCTCATTGGTTGGTGCTTCTTTATATACTCACTCTGGCCCACTCTCTGTATACTGCCACCTGATGAAGACGGAGCTGTTCCGTCGAAACGCGTTGTGGATTTCAATAAACAAAGAAACTTTTAATCCTTTCATCTGTGTCCTGTGCGCTTCCATGTGACCGGAGTATTTTGCAACTTACAGTTTATTCCTCTCCTGAGGCACCCGGCAGGAGCTGCATCGGACCTTTCTCAATCAACATCTCCCCTGACCGCCAGCCTGGCGCTCCGTTAGCCTGTCCTTTCTGTATCTATCAATCAGTAATGAGTCTGTGATGAGTCTGTAGAGGCTATACGGGATAGCTACCTAAGGAGCCCTAAAAAATCTGTGTGTGCTTGACTATTACACCTAAGCAAGACTGCAGTTCATAAGGTGTTAATGAAACGTCTCTGTTTTACTGGGGTACAAATTGCAGCTGTTGCACGCTATCAAACCGGTGGATAAACCCAAACAATTCATGCTTGCTACAGATGTGGAGCCCACATTGAACAGCACTGAATAGGTATGAAACTGGGAGAGTGTTTCTTTTATTTGGAGCAGATTTCACATTTCTATCATTTTTTGTTGCTTTCCAGCGATTGCTCAAAAGTGCACCATGACTTTTCGGACACACTGCAATAACCTTTTACTTCTCTTACTTGTATGAATCATATCATCTCTTCAATTTTAGGAAAGTTTAATGCAAAAATGACACAAGCCCTTTCACCCTTTTGTTTTATGTCCTTGTAATTTTTTCTCTTGCCATTTTACAGTTAAATGGACACAAATGATGGACAGCGTGGCTATGTGAGTCACACAAGATTGTTCGGAATATCAGAAAAAGGAAACCCGACCCTTACGGTAGCTAATTTCTTTTTCATTTCACAAGCCAGAAAAGCTCTTTCTTGGCAGCCAGCCACTCGCTACTTGCTTAATTTTTGCAATTTTTATGCCACTCTACTCGACAGATGTTTATCTAAATCATCGAAATCTTTGTCTTTCTCATTTTGGACACTTTTAGTATTAAGTGTGACTACCAGAATAACAATGTAGATTAAACGTTAATGAAACTTGGTAAGGTGGTATAACTGCTTACAGATGTTCATTTACATTATTATATATTTAGAATATTTTTAGTTTACTGCATTGTTCTTTACCATTTTTATATTTTTCCACTGAAAACAGGTATAAACTGGGTAAAAAGTTATAGTGAAGTGTTACCTGACTGGTAATGGTAGTAATGTTACGTAAACATAGACACATTTGTCAAAGGATATTTCGATTGGATGCAATGAGTGTCCAGACTGTATAGATTGACGAATTAGTGCTATAATAAAGGGGAATAAAAACGAACCTACATTTTTGCCAAACCTGAAATTGGGACCTTGAAGAGAAAATTCAAACAGCAGAAATGTAGCACCTGAAGGCTATTTTTGATCATTGAATTCCTGAGTTCTGGCACTGCGGCCTTTTGCGCAAAAAGAGAATGCTGTCACTGATTGCTCTAACATTTTACATGCCTTACAAACTATGGTTTTGTCAAAATTTAGCTCACACACACATATATAAAGTGCAGCACCAATCTTTATAAACAAAAATGAACAATGTACTTCTACAAAGCTTGTAGCAAAAAGCATTTAGTACTGAAGGGGTTGTCGGCTTGTGAAGCCCATTTTTATATGCCAAATTAGGGTATATTTAGGGGTAGTGTATCATGACTGGTCACAAACAATAGCTTAAAGCACCACTCCAGCACTTTTTCTTTATTGCATCACTGGAGTGGTGCTACTAATGAAAGGCCCCTGCACATTGTCTTATACTTCCCATCCAACATCTGCTGGTATCCACACCGCTCTGGGCGCTCTCCAGCATTTTGTGACCTGCTTTGTGACTTTTCAATGCAAGTCTATGAGAGCCTTTTTCTGGCTCTTATATACTTGCATTGAGAGTTTGTGACTGTTACATCTGACATCTGGTCAGTCAAAGTTACGGTCACAGGATGGCGGCTTGAGATCAGGGAAGAGCTGAAGACGGCTGGTGAAAAGTATAATATTGGTGAAAGGATCTTACGTTAGTATCACAACTAGAGCGCTGAAATAAAAAAAACACTGGAGAGGTGCTTTACCTGCAAATAACAGTAAGAGAGAGAAAGAGAGGTAAGTTTATCATCACTCCATATTCTGTGGACGTCCAATAACAAACGAAGTGCAAGGAGTCTGCCGCCCAGCAGGAGGCTGCAGAAAATCCATACGAACCACTGATCTCCTTAAGCATGCAATCCAGCACTTCTAAATGTAAAAAATCTGCTTTATTCAAAAATTATCTAAAAACATATCCAAAGATGAACAGACTAGCATTGCATGGTACAGTAGAGTGAAAAACTGACAATTTTCGAATGGCCTTGTTCTTAACCATGGCAAAGTCTTGTGAGATTACTACTTATGAAACAGTAATTTTTATGAACAAAATGTAGAGGTCCCACAAAGATATGAAGGCTCAAGGTTCACTAACACCACAGATTCTATCACTGTAATGTATATTTTTTTTATTACTGTGAGGCCATCACATTTTTTGGAATAAAAGCTAGTGGCACATAGAATGATAAAATGTAGTCAATACAATTGGTTTCATATAAAGCAAACAGCCCATTAGAAAGCAAGTTCAGGTTTTGATTTGCACAATATTCCTGAGTAAGCACCCTCTACAGCAAAACTCAAGTCATCAATGACATTTGATTTATCATCTGTACTTTGCCCAGAGCATCGCACTGCCTCTGCTGACGTTCCTTCTTCCTATAGTGCATCCTAGTACAATCATTACTCGAGGAAAGCATCAAACAATTCACATAGTGCAAAGGACATAATTCATCAGACAACACCACCTTTTTTCATTGTTACCTGGTCTAATTTAGATACTCATCTGCCCACTTTAGGGGGTTTTGGGGGTAGACAAGGCTCTAGAAAGCTGGGACACTTGTCCTTTTAACACCTAGTAGTATAGTAGTTTCTTCAGATCTATTCCACTACAGTAGCTATCTTGTGAGATCAGATGAGACAGGTTAGCCTCCCACTCCATGGCATCAATGAGCCTTAGTGTCCAGGATCGCGTTGATTCACAAGTTGACCTCTTTTGGGAGGTACAAATGATTTCTTACAAGGGACATTTGACAAGGCCTGCCGTTTGGTGATACTTGTACTCAATTTTGTTGCTATTTGGCTCTTGTCAAAATCATTCTGATCCTTATTAGATGGGTCATAGGAATACAGTCCAGTAGCCAGGTCAGTAAGCCATTACGGCTGGAATGTGAGCCTTGCAAATCGCCCCTTGTCTCTTTGTGACTGTAGCTCATCTTTTGATTATCTTGACTGGTGCGATATTGTGTTTGCATCATGCTGTAAAGATGATATCTGGCTAATCAAAAGAAAACCTGTGAATGATGTAAAATAAGAAGTGATTTGCAGCGCTTGTGTCCAGTGGTCACAGATTACTGTCCTGGACGCTGGAATAGGATCCTAGGAATTGATTCTCCCAAATCTAAACCTTAATCTTGCCCATTTTTCTTGCCCCCAAAGAATCAAATTCAAGAACTGATAATTCACTTCGTGCCCAATATACATTTACTATGTATTGTAAATAATAGTATAATGTATACATAATATATATCTATACATATTGTAAAGAGATTATCAATGTTCTTTTCTTCGGCAGTGTTATTTACGGTACTTCATGAGGCATGGGCGAGTGGCGTTAAGCTAGGTATTTGTTTCTGTGAATGCCAAAATTTAGTAAGGCAAGTATCAACTATTATTTTGTTTATCAAATTTAATTTTACTCATTGAAATCCTTGGAACCTCACCTCAATTATCACCGACTGGCAATGCAATTTCAATAGAGTCATTCTAAAATCAAGTACTCCATTATCCCAGCAAGAAGTTATAAGACCTCAGAATGCATTATTTTCTGTATTACGATAATGGGTTCTTTACTATATTAAGGATTACAAAAGCCAAACGCATTTACGTAAGCACAAGTGAAAATAATAATTTTCCGAATCACATACACAGAGTAACATACCCAGCTGCACACTGAGAAGCACTTTTAGCCCTTGAGATGATGAGTCACAACATCGACCATTTACCTTCACAATCCCACAATAACATCAATTAAATCATGAGTGGGCTGATGTCAGGAACGCATAACTGAATATGCTCGAAGAAAGAATATCCATTGGACCAGACTAGAGAATATGTTTAATCGTTATATCACAACTGAATCTATTACTTCTATCCAATCATCCGTGCCATTTCTTAATGCCACCTATAATTATTGTATCTTAATATGCATCTATTATCCGAAGAGCGTCAATGACAAACGCTTTCGATTCATCTCGTGCTGCACTTTCACTGCTTTGTAGCAAACTAAATGGCAGTCTGATTGGGAATATCTACTAAATGGCACATAACGGGTCAATGGCACTCCCCAAGTCCGAACACAGACCACAACACTTGTGCTCTTTGCTGGACAGAATTTCTAATTAAGCAGGCTGATTAAAAAGTTGGCCACAAGTTCGATAACTATTAACGAGGCAATTAAAATACGGATGGTAATTAGAGGCAAAGAAAAGTGATTTGAGAATTTGATCTTTCCCAATTGTATTTTGGGTCAATTACTTAGACATAGCGTCCAGTGAAAGTAAGTACAGGTCACTGATGCACACGTTCTCTTTGTATAGTACATTGTACATTAACAGTAATTAGATATTGGATCATTTTCGCTAAAATATATATAAAAAATTCCATAGTACACACTAGGGTTGAGCGAAACGGGTCGTTCATTTTCAAAAGTCGCCGACTTTTGGCAAAGTCGGGTTTCATGAAACCCGATCCGACCCCTGTGCGGGGTCGGCCATGCGGTACGCGACTTTCGCGCCAAAGTCGCGTTTCAATGATGCAAAAAGCGCCATTTCTCAGCCAATGAAGGTAAACGCAGAGTGTGGGCAGCGTGATGACATAGGTCCTGGTCCCCACCATCTTAGAGAAGGGCATTGCAGTGATTGGCTTGCTGTCTGCGGCGTCACAGGGGCTATAAAGGGGCGTTCCCGCCGACCGCCATGTTACTGCTGCTGATCTGAGCTTAGGGAGAGGTTGCTGCCGCTTCGTCAGAAGCAGGGATAGCGTTAGGCAGGGTCCATTAACCACCAAACCGCTTGTGCTGTAGCGATTTCCACTGCCCAACACCACCTTCGGTGTGCAGGGACAGTGGAAGCTACATTTTTTTTTTTCCCCTCAGCGCTGCAGCTCATTGGGCTGCCCTAGAAGGCTCCCTGATAGCTGCATTGCTGTGTGTACGCCGCTGTGCAAACCAACTGCTTTTTTCAAAGCACAAATCCTCTTGTTCCTTCCTTTCTGCACAGCTATCTTTTTTGTTTGTACACACTTTTTATTTAATTTGTGCATCAGTCCACGCCTTATTGCTGCCTGCCATACCTGGCTGAGATTACTGCAGGGAGATAGTAATTGAAGGACACTCCCTGTTTTTTTTTTTTTTTTGTGGGAGATTAAGATTGACATTTCTGCTAGAGTGCCATCCCTGTGTGTGCCATCTCTCAGTCAGTGGGCCATAGAAAGCCTATTTATTTTTTTGCTTGATTTTGGTTCTAAAATCTACCTGAAAAAATCACTACATCAATCAGTGGGAGAAAAATATTGGCCTCAGGGCTTGTGTGCCACTCCTGACTCCTGTGTGCATCATCACTCACTCAGTGGGCCATAGAAAGCCCATTTTTTTTTTTTTGCTTTATTTGGGTTCTAAATTCTACCTGAAAAAATCAATAAATCAATCAGTGGGAGATTAATATTGGCCTTTGGGCTTGTGTGCCAGTCCTAAGCGTGCCATCTCTCTCTCTCAGATAGTGGGCCATAGAAAGCCTATATATTATTTTTTTTATTGGGTTTATAAATTTTCCCTGGAACAAAAAAAAAAAAAAGTGGGAGACTAATATTGGCCTCTGGGCTTGTGTGCCAGTCCTGAGCGTGCCATCTCTCTCACAAATAGTGGGCCATAGAAAGCCTATTTATTTATTTTTTTTGGTTTTATAAATTCTCCCTGAAAAAAAAAGGGAGATTAATATTGGCCTTAGGGCTTGTGTGCCAGTCCTAAGCGTGCCATCTCTCTCTCTCTCTCAGATAGTGGGCCATAGAAAGCCTATTTATTATTTTTTTTATTGGGTTTATAAATTTTCCCTGGAACAAAAAAAAAAAAGTGGGAGATAAATATTGGCCCCTGGGCTTGTGTGCCACTCCTGACTCCTGTGTGCGTCATCTCTCACTCAGTGGGCCATAGAAAGCCTTTTTTTGTTTTATGTGTTTTCTAAATTCTCCCTGAAAAAATCATTTTATTTTATTTGGTTTCTAAATTCTTCCTGAAAAAATCATTTTATTCTATTATTTTTTTTTCCTAAAGTCTCCCTGAAAAAAAAACAAAAAACAAATCAGTGGGAGATTAATATTGCCCTTTCTGCTTGTGTGCCAGTCTTGACTCCTGGGTGTGCCATCTCTCTCTCTCTCTCCAATTGTGGGCCATAGAAAGCCTATTATTTTTTTAGCTTGATTTGGGTTCCAAAATCTACCTGAAAAAATCACTACATCAATCAGTGGGAGATAAATATTGGCCTCTGGGCTTGTGTGCCACTCCTGACTCCTGTGTGCGTCATCTCTCACTCAGTGGGCCATAGAAAGCCTTTTTTTGTTTTATTTGTTTTCTAAATTCTCCCTGAAAAAATCATTTTATTTTATTTGGTTTCTAAATTCTTCCTGAAAAAATCATTTTATTCTATTATTTTTTTTTCCTAAAGTCTCCCTGAAAAAAAAAAAAAAAAACAAATCAGTGGGAGATTAATATTGCCCTTTCTGCTTGTGTGCCAGTCTTGACTCCTGGGTGTGCCATCTCTCTCTCTCTCTCCAATTGTGGGCCATAGAAAGCCTATTATTTTTTTAGCTTGATTTGGGTTCCAAAATCTACCTGAAAAAATCACTACATCAATCAGTGGGAGATAAATATTGGCCTCTGGGCTTGTGTGCCACTCCTGACTCCTGTGTGCGTCATCTCTCACTCAGTGGGCCATAGAAAGCCTTTTTTTGTTTTATTTGTTTTCTAAATTCTCCCTGAAAAAATCATTTTATTTTATTTGGTTTCTAAATTCTTCCTGAAAAAATCATTTTATTCTATTATTTTTTTTTCCTAAAGTCTCCCTGAAAAAAAAAAAAAAAACAAATCAGTGGGAGATTAATATTGCCCTTTCTGCTTGTGTGCCAGTCTTGACTCCTGGGTGTGCCATCTCTCTCTCTCTCTCCAATTGTGGGCCATAGAAAGCCTATTATTTTTTTAGCTTGATTTGGGTTCCAAAATCTACCTGAAAAAATCACTACATCAATCAGTGGGAGATAAATATTGGCCTCTGGGCTTGTGTGCCACTCCTGACTCCTGTGTGCGTCATCTCTCACTCAGTGGGCCATAGAAAGCCTTTTTTTGTTTTATTTGTTTTCTAAATTCTCCCTGAAAAAATCATTTTATTTTATTTGGTTTCTAAATTCTTCCTGAAAAAATCATTTTATTCTATTATTTTTTTTTCCTAAAGTCTCCCTGAAAAAAACAAACAAAAACAAATCAGTGGGAGATTAATATTGCCCTTTCTGCTTGTGTGCCAGTCTTGACTCCTGGGTGTGCCATCTCTCTCTCTCTCTCCAATTGTGGGCCATAGAAAGCCTATTATTTTTTTAGCTTGATTTGGGTTCCAAAATCTACCTGAAAAAATCACTACATCAATCAGTGGGAGATAAATATTGGCCTCTGGGCTTGTGTGCCACTCCTGACTCCTGTGTGCGTCATCTCTCACTCAGTGGGCCATAGAAAGCCTTTTTTTGTTTTATTTGTTTTCTAAATTCTCCCTGAAAAAATCATTTTATTGTATTTGGTTTCTAAATTCTTCCTGAAAAAATCATTTTATTCTATTTTTTTTTTTTTCCTAAAGTCTCCCTGAAAAAAAAAAAAAATCAAATCAGTGGGAGATTAATATTTACATTTGTGCTTCAGTGACAGTCCTGCGTGTGTGGCATCTCTCTCATTTGTTGCCACCAACAACAGAGTGTGTAACATTGTGCCTGATTTTCGTTGTGGTCTCACTCACCTGTAAAGGGGTAGCTAAATCATACTGAAGTTATAGCTCACCGTGTAATTTGTGTGACAGCAACAAATACCGTTAGTTTGTTTACGTTTTTTAAAACAATGAGGAAGTCTGGTGGAAGAGGTCGTGGCCGGGGACGTTCATTGTCAGCTGGTAATGAGGGTAGTGGTAGTGGTGGAGCATCAGCTGGTCGTGGGAAAAAAAATATTGCACCTAAGTCTGGAGCTGTGGAGCCAGGTTCGTCGTCTGGCTACACAAGGCCTCGAACGCTCCCTTTTCTGGGAGTAGGAAAACCGCTTTTAAAGCCGGAGCAGCAAGAGCACTCAACACTGCACATGCTTCAGAGACTGTGCGAACAGAGGCGGGCTGTTATGTTTTTGTGGGAGGATACACATACACGGGCAGGCAGTAGGATGGCAGACATGGAGTTGTCAGGTGTGCAGTGGTCGAAGATTCAAGACATGTGTCAAGTCCTTCAGTGTTTTGAGGAATGCACATGGCTGGTTAGTGCAGACAACGCCATAATAAGCATGAGCATCCCCCTAATGCGTCTGCTGATGCAAAGTTTGACGCACATAAAGGATCAGGCGTCTGCAGCTGAGGAAGAGGAAAGCCTTGATGACAGTCAGCCATTGTCTGGCCAGGGCAGTGTACAGGACGAGTTAGCGGGCGAAGAGGAGGAGGAGGACGAGGAGGATGATGGGGATGATTATATTTGTAATGAGGAAGCTTTTCCGGGGCCACTGGAAATTGGTGGCGCGGCAAGGCCGGGTTCTGGTTTTTGGAGGGACACAAGTGACGTGGATTTGCCTGAAACTGCCCCTCAACCAAGCACAAGCGGAGATTTGAGAACTGGAACTTTGGCCCACATGGCGGCTTATGCCTTACGTATCCTCAAAAGGGACACACGCATAACTAAAATGATGAACGATGACGATTACTGGTTGGCCTGCCTCCTTGATCCTCGCTATAAAGGCAAATTGCAAAATATAATGCCACATGAGAACTTGGAACTAATATTAGCAACCAAACAATCAACTCTTGTTGACCGTTTGCTTCTGGCATTCCCTGCACACAGCGCCCGTGATCGTTCTCACACGAGCTGCAGGGGCCAGCAGACCAGAGGAGTTAGAGGGGCAGAAATCAGAAGTGGCGTTGGCCAGAGGGGTTTTCTGACCAGGTTGTGGAGTGATTTTGCTATGACTGCAGACAGGACAGGTACTGCAGCATCAATTCAAAGTGACAGGAGACAACATTTGTCCAGTATGGTTACAAACTATTTTTCATCCCTTATCGATGTTCTCCCTCAACCGTCATTCCCATTTGATTACTGGGCATCAAAATTAGACACCTGGCCAGAATTGGCAGAATATGCATTGCAGGAGCTTGCTTGCCCGGCAGCTAGTGTCCTATCAGAAAGAGTATTCAGTGCTGCAGGTTCAATACTAACAGAAAAAAGGACTCGTCTGGCTACCCAAAATGTAGATGATCTAACCTTCATTAAAATGAACCACAACTGGATTTCGAAATCTTTTGCCCCACCTTGCCCGGCTGACACCTAGCTTTCCTATGTAAAGGTCTTGCCTGTGGACTATTCTGAACGACTTTTCCAATCTCGTAATTTGCAGCACCTGATTGTCCAGCATCCGACATGTTAACACCTCCCTAAATGGCCAAAGTCCCCACACGGGGCCGTGGTATCGCCACTTGGCGCCAGCACCCGTGAGAGTACTGTTTGTCTGAAGAGGTGGGTGTGCCCGCTTTTGGTCGACGGCACTGCCACTAGGTCCCTCATAGTACAATAAAGTGTCTGGCGGTGGTGGTGCGCACCCAACGTCAGACACACCGTTGTAATATGAGGGGCCCTGGGCCTGTACCGCCGGCCACAAGACAGTCCCCCCCCCCAGGTCAAACAGTGCTCTACGACTTGCAAAATTTTCTCTCACAGCTCCACCAATGTTTAGTCTATGCGCTGACATCCTTCAATGCCTGGCACTGTCAATACCATTGTATTGACATTTTTCTTATGTTAGGCCTTCGAAGCCTGTCTGCGGTCCCTCCTTCCACTAGGCCTCCACTGACCTGTCTACTGCCGCCCGTGTTCCCCTGGAACCAATTTTAAATTGCCTACAGCCAGCCCAATTTATTATGTTAGGGCTTCGAAGCCTGTCTGCGGTCCCTCCTTCCACTAGGCCTCCACTGACCTGTCTACTGCTGCCCGTGTTCCCCTGGAACCAATTTTAAATTGCCTACAGCCAGCCCAATTTATTATGTTAGGGCTTCGAAGCCTGTCTGCGGTCCCTCCTTCCACTAGGCCTCCACTGACCTGTCTACTGCCGCCCGTGTTCCCCTGGAACCAATTTTAAATTGCCTACAGCCAGCCCAATTTATTATGTTAGGGCTTCGAAGCCTGTCTGCGGTCCCTCCTTCCACTAGGCCTCCACTGACCTGTCTACTGCCGCCCGTGTTCCCCTGGAACCAATTTTAAATTGCCTACAGCCAGCCCAATTTATTATGTTAGGGCTTCGAAGCCTGTCTGCGGTCCCTCCTTCCACTAGGCCTCCACTGACCTGTCTACTGCTGCCCGTGTTCCCCTGGAACCAATTTTAAATTGCCTATAGCCAGCCCAATTTATTATGTTAGGGCTTCGAAGCCTGTCTGCGGTCCCTCCTTCCACTAGGCCTCCACTGACCTGTCTACTGCTGCCCGTGTTCCCCTGGAACCAATTTTAAATTGCCTACAGCCAGCCCAATTTATTATGTTAGGGCTTCGAAGCCTGTCTGCAGTCCCTCCTTCCACTAGGCCTCCACTGACCTGTCTACTGCTGCCCGTGTTCCCCTGGAACCAATTTTAAATTGCCTACAGCCAGCCCAATTTATTATGTTAGGGCTTCCAAGCCTGTCTGCGGTCCCTCCTTCCACTAGGCCTCCACTGACCTGTCTACTGCTGCCCGTGTTCCCCTGGAACCAATTTTAAATTGCCTACAGCCAGCCCAATTTATTATGTTAGGGCTTCGAAGCCTGTCTGCGGTCCCTCCTTCCACTAGGCCTCCACTGACCTGTCTACTGCTGCCCGTGTACCCCTTGAACCAACATCAGAAAATATAAAAATAAGTATTTTGCTTATAAAAAAGAAAATACTGGAGAGATATCAAATGCAGACATTTTAACATTAAAAACAAACACATACAACAAAAATCTGGTACAGTACTAAAAATGGCCACCAGCTACAATAACTTTCTCCTGCAAGTAGTTAACTGAAAGTTTTTTTCAATTTAAAACACAGATATGGCATCCACCGAGTGTTGTCCTGTCGCATCTTCTTTATATTATTGCCAAGAAGATGCAAAACAATGAAAATAATAAAATCATTATTTACCAAAAAAATAGAGTAAGTCAAAACCACATTGCAAATAAACATTCATTACAAATAAAGAAGCAGGGCGCGTCCGAGGGTGAGTATATACCTAATAAGAATATAATCACCCTCGGACGCGCCCTGCTTCTTTCCGACAGCCTTCCTTCCTAAGAATCAGCCCTTCCGTGGTGTAGAGGGTTTGTTACACTCCAAGGTGTTCCCCAGGATGCCTTTCCTGAGCTTCGATCTTCATGCTCTCGTTTAGTAGTTGTCGGAAAGTAGGCTGCATTAGGCCTACAAATTGGGTATGGGGTGGAAAGAGATGGTGTGTTACACTCCAAGGTGTTCCCCAGGTTTCCTTGCCATTGCTTCGGTCTTCCGACTCTCGTTTAGTAGTTGTAGAAAACTACACTGCATTAGGCCTACAAAATGGGTATCGGGTGGAGAGAGATGGTGTGTTACACTCCAAGGTGTTCCCCAGGTTGCCTTTCCTGAGCTTCGATCTTCCGGCTCTCGTTTAATAGTTGTTGGAAACTACACTGCATTAGGCCTACAAATTGGGTATGGGGTGTAGAGAGATGGTGTGTTCCACTCCAAGGTGTTCTCCAGGTTGCCTTTCCTGAGCTTCGATCTTCCGGCTCTCGTTTAGTAGTTGTTGGAAACTACGCTGCATTAGGCCTACAAATTGGGTATGGGGTGTAGAGAGATGGTGTGTTCCACTCCAAGGTGTTCTCCAGGTTGCCTTTCCTGAGCTTCGATCTTCCGGCTCTCGTTTAGTAGTTGTTGGAAACTACGCTGCATTAGGCCTACAAATTGGGTATGGGGTGTAGAGAGATGGTGTGTTCCACTCCAAGGTGTTCTCCAGGTTGCCTTTCCTGAGCTTCGATCTTCCGGCTCTCGTTTAGTAGTTGTTGGAAACTACACTGCATTAGGCCTACAAATTGGGTATGGGGTGTAGAGAGATGGTGTGTTCCACTCCAAGGTGTTCTCCAGGTTGCCTTTCCTGAGCTTCGATCTTCCGGCTCTCGTTTAGTAGTTCTTGGAAACTACACTGCATTAGGCCTACAAATTGGGTATGGGGTGTAGAGAGATGGTGTGTTCCACTCCAAGGTGTTCTCCAGGTTGCCTTTCCTGAACTTCTATCTTCAGGCTCTCATTAAATTGTGGTTAAACGGAACAACTGCATTTGGCGTACTAGTTGGTTTGGGGCCTACTATCGGTGTCTGCCACTCCTTGCTGTTCTCCTGGTTTCCTGTCCTGAAATTCCGTTTTCAGGCGCTCGTTAAGTAGTTGTTAATGTTAGACTGCATTTGGCCTACTAGTTGGGTTGGGGCCTACTATCGGTGTCTGCCACTCCTTGCTGTTCTCCTCCACTGAACAAAGCTGTGCCGCCTGTTTACTACGGTTGCCAATTTTGAACTGCATTTCGACTACTTACTGATTTGGGCCTACTCTCTGTGTCAGCCTCTCATTCCAGTTGTCCTCCACTGCAATGCCCCCTGGTTATTCCTGTGTTACCAATTTTGAACTTTATTCTTTGGGCCTATATCTGTGTTTCCTCCTCATCCTGCCCATTGCCCAGCCAGTGATAGATGAGTCTGCTGGTACATTGACCCATAACGCAACATTCCCCGTGCACGCTACACAACAACATTGTGACCCTGCTGAAAGTCAGGTTGCTCTTCCCGCATACCATACCACCTTACACGGGGACAACGAGGTAGGTGCAGATGAAAGTGCAGGTTCCTTCATCAGGTGGGGGGAGGAATACTAGTTGGCGACATCACTGGCACAGGGCCTCTCATAGTACGCAAAAGTGTTGCTGCCGGTGGGAGGCGCCCCCGCCGTGCAAACACACCGCTGTACTTTGAGGGGCCCTGTGCCAGTGCCAATGCCAACGAGTGGGCCCCCCCTGCTTGCTCAGGTTCACAGCACTTGCAAAGTTGAAATACTTACCTCTCCCTGCTCCACTGCCGTGACGTGGTCCAGATTTCCTGGGCCCACTAATTACTTGAACCAGCCCTACCCACCACAACTTTAGCCAAATGACCCCCAATTTCAAATGCCTTACAATTATTATAAGGTAAATTACGCTTGACAAGCTTCATTAAGAAGAATGGATGGTTTTGACATTAAAATGGGCACTCTAGGTGTTTTCCTGGCCCCCACTCACTGCCGACTATGCTGCCCCATTGACTTGCATTGGGTTTCGTGTTTCGGTCGATCCCGACTTTACGTCATAATCGGCCGATTTCACTCGACCCGACTTTTGAGATAGTCGGGTTTCGCGAAACCCGGCTCGACTCTAAAAAGGTCAAGGTCGCTCAACTCTAGTACACACATATTCTTCTAGACAGGATTTACTGAGGCTCCTCTAGATAGGACAGAGAATATTGATTTATTTTACTCGCTTATATAGATCCATCATATTCTACAGCGGTTTACAGCATAGCTTCCAATCATCCCAGATTCAGCTGGACTGTCCTGATTTGAGGGTGCAGTCTCACTGCCCTACATTTCAGGGCTTTTTCCTGATTTCCGTACCCTCCATGCGATTGTCTTCTCTGTGGCGTCTTTATCGCTTCATAGCTCCTCCTCGGGGGCAGGGCTATGCATACATTTACATTAATTTAATAAACAATTCTCTTCTATTTTTGTGACCTGGTCTCCCTGGGAATCAAACCTACAACTTGTATCATTGCAGGCAACAGCTAAAGCAATGAGCCACAGACTTCACTGACAAGAATGGGAAGATTTTCTATACTAGAAGTGGAAGAGCAGGTTCTGAACACAGAGGCAGATGATACTGATACATAGAGATGCATCTGTACAAAGCAGTGCATTTGCATGTCACAGCATTCTAGAGAGAAAATGAAAGTCAGATTTTTTTTACTAAAATAGTATTAAAAATAATAAAAATTAAAAAAATGTAATTTTCTCTTCTTTTCTTGAGATCTGATCTCTTCAGGAATCAAACCCACAACCTGCAAGCTATGAGCCACAGGCTGCACTGACAATCATGGAAGAATTTTCTAAATTTGAAGCTGCATTGCAGGCTCTGGACCCACTGGCTAGGTGCGTGGTCAAAATTTGTTGCAGCACACTACTGATTTGTCCATCTTTCTCTTCTCTAAAAGTTGTGAGGTATGCTTAACAGACATTATCGGCACTGTACCCAGGGCCGTATTTAGAGTTTATGCTGTCCTAGGCACTTTTAGTGCTGCCTCCCCCTTTGGTGAGTATGACACTATCCGCAGTGACTTTGGCAAGAATCGCTGATGTGAAAGTCGCCTTTTGCAGCAGATGGGGCAGTTTTGCTGCATCTGCCGTGTAACGGATCCCTTACAGCAACACTGCATTTGGCCTCATTCATTCCCTATGGGATTTGCGGCACTTGCCGTGATCTGGCAAATGCGGTACCATACTTCCCAACTATTGAAGAAGGGAAAGAGGTATAAAGTTTGCGGCACGCGTAGTGCGCCGCGGCAAATTTCAGGCCACACCTCTGACCACACCCATTTCACAACTAGTCACACCCATATCCACGTCCCAACCACATCCATTTAGCACTGCTGATCACACTGTTTCATAAACACTTAACTGTTGCTTAACTGTTCACAAGAACAGTAATTTTGACAAGGGGTGACCAAACTTTTACCTGCCACTGTACATACATAACGTGACAAGACCCGTTAATGTCCAATGTGAACAATCCAGCCTGGTTAGTACATAAATGGAGGAAGCCTTCCAATATCATAGAACTGATTGTGCATGCAATAATACTGAAACCAGTGCACCTGAATAGTCTGCTCCCATACGCCCCATATGTGGTGGTATCAGGTTTTTTAAATCTATAGGAACACTTTCATTAACAATCATTGTAGTTGGAAAAAAAAATCTGCTTTATACAAATGCAGTGATTGCCATTAGGAATAAGCCAAGTTAATTATGTGTGTACTTGTGCTTTGAAATAACACTGTTGGACGACCTAACGTTTTAAGTTTACTCTTGATTCACATGTAACAATGTAGTGCAGAGTTCACAAAGCTCAGCTACATCTGACAATGCATCAGACATGGCACAACAACCACAAATAATAAATTGTACTTTCAGATGGGCTGATTAGGATAAAACATTTTAAAGGGTACTTGTCAGTCGGTTCTTGCTGCCTAAACCACTCATAGCATGAATAAGAGCTTGGGTACACGATTGCAGCCAAGAATGTTTTTTTCAGAGGAAAAAAAATGTTTATAGAACTATTAGTAGAGATGAGACTAGTCCGGCACCGCCTCTGGACGACCTCTCCCGACACCGCTCTAAATGATTAACAGGTCTCTTCCCTGTGTATACATAGTGAAAGACCTACCTACCATGCCCCCTGAGGAAGGACTTTTACCGAAACGCACGTTGGGGTGGGTTGGAGCTGGTGCGGTCCCCTGTACTCTTGTGGTATGTGCACTTTTACTATCTTCATTTATATCTGCCTATGGGTATCATTGATTGTGATGATATAGAACTGTATGATTTTTTCTTTATACCCTGTGACAGTGTTAAACAATATTTATGTGTGCCTGCCACAAACATCCCATAGGTTTCTCTTTTGGGGTGTGTGTGGTATTGCCATCTGGGGACCAGTATCCACCTCCTAGGTAGCATGAGGTTTTGTTTACGTCCCCTACCTTGCTGTCTTTGTCCACTGTTTTATCGTTTTTTCTAATAAAGATACATATTTTCTATGATATTCTGGACTTGTACACTATTTGTTCTGTGGTTTTGCTTGTTTCATAGTGAAAGACCTGCCAATTAAGTAAGGCAGTGTAGGGAGAATTGGTGTGGCACCAAACTAGTATCGTCTCTGCCTATGATCCCCGGCAGAACAATTTTTTCTCTGAAATGTCGGAATGTTTTGGAGAAGAAAATGCCTGGTTGCAAGCATGCAGCCATGAGCTGATTTATACGACCCGTAGTTTTGGCAGCATGAATTGGCTGACAGGTTCCCTTCAATTATATTTTGTACAACGCAATACAACCTCATCGGTGTTAATAGTACCATACTTTCTGGATTATCAGAAGTGCATAAAAACAGTGAAAAAGAGAGGCTTCGCTACTCTACTACGGCAAGACTTTCCACCCATCATACCATACCAATGACAAGCGGATGACTGTAGATCATGTCAATTTTGAGAAATCCAATCTGAATATATATAAATATAGAAGGTCAAGTTTTGGAGCCAGAAAGACATAAGATATGATTGACTTACCATTCTAGCATCCCATAAAGACAAGGTCTTATCAGCCGAGCTGGTGAGCACAATGTTGGAATATGGCAGGAACTCAATGCTATTCACAGAATCCACATGGCCTCTCATGGTGTACCTGCACCTTTCACTGTCAATGGAAACAGAAAAACCCGGTTACTTAATGACCATCTCTCATAAAACTTAAGTAGGGAGAACTTTTCATGAAAACTTTCCTATGAATTCAGTAATGTAAGCAGTCCATTAATATTTCAAGAGTCTGTATGAAACAATGAATACTCAACTCTGAAAATAGTCTTACGTTGCTGTTGAGAACTAGCAATTTAATTTGCTTTCAGAAATTTGCATTACAATACAAAATAAATTTTTCCAAATGTTAAGTATAGTGCAGGATTTCCCATAATTACCCTAATGTATTCAAAACACGAAGAGAATAACATGGAAAAAGCAATCGTAAAAAAAAAAAAACACACAAGAGGAGCATTTGGAAAGACAAGAGAACCGAAACTCTAATAAGGAAGCTACAAGGAAACCATGGCGTTAATGCGCTTAGTTTGCAAGTCAATATATCAAGTAATTACTATTCTATTGCACAGCAGAAGACGGATTTCGAAGAGTCAAGTTGCCCTCTCTAAGGGCTGCTTATCACTCAATCTGTGCAGAAACGTATATTCCTGCTTTAAATAACACATCCCAGATGAATTTCCTGCAGGGCCCCGAGATGTAATTATAACTCACACCCTTGTATGTCAACAGGGAACCAAGCAGACCATACAGGATCCCAGAGCACACTGTGCATACAGCATCAGCTTCTGGTGATTGACACAAAGGATAGACAAGTGGGCTGCAGAAGGAACTGGGTGAGATTAATTAGCTGCCACAACAGGAAGAGCCTGGTCCAGATATGTTCCAATGTGTAAATGGACTCAGGTGACAGACCCTGACAGGTGGCATGTGGAAGAGTATTCATACAAATATATTACATTTCGCTGAAAAGCCCTCAGAATAATATTTTTGAATAAAATCAATAAGACATTTAGAATTCTTATAAAATGTGTAACTTTCAGACAATTCAGAGTAAAAGTAGAATGTGCGATATGGGAAACATGATGTGTGGACTGTATGGCTTTCAGATTTCGTACTTTGGTGTGCAACATCTCAGCTGACCTTTCTCACTATACAATATGAACATTCAATCCTGGTTATTAATCTGAATCATTTGCAGGCTTGACACCCTACTCATTCCAGAGGGGTAAATAATTGAATCACTACAGCCCTTTATTTCCTTCCTGTAAATTGTTGAGGTAGATAGATACCGATGTAACATTATTAATCCAACACATATTGTATTAACTACTATATACCATAAAGGAGAAAAATATCATGATGCAAAAAACTTAAAGGGTTTGAGCGGCCTTGGGGAGCAAATCTGCAGTTACTCTATATCAGTGTTCCTCAAGTCCAGTCTTCAAGAGCCACCAACAGGTCATCTTTTCAGGATTTCCTTAGTATTGCACAGGTGATGGAATTATTGCCTGTGCAGGTGATGCAACTATCACCTGTGCAATACTAAGGAAATACTGAAAACATGACCTGTTGGTGGCTCTTGAAGACTGGACTTGAGGAACACTGCTTTATATGAAGATTCTCCGGTGCCGGGAGCAGGCAGTCATGTGACCGCAAGTATGCGATTTGCACACTTTCGGCCACAATTCGACTAGACGTGTCCAGCTTCACTCAATACGCTTGGATTGAGTGAGGCCACGCACGTCTAGTTAGCATGTGACTGCATGTATGCAAATCACATACTTGCGGTCACAAGCTCAATGCTCACTGCACCGATCAGTGGTCGCTGTGAGGATTCACAAGTCTGCAGTCACATAAAATGACTGTAGACTTGTACCCCAAATCTGCACAACCCCTTTAACATAGCACAAGGCATTGAACAAGTCAAAAATGTGTCGATGACAGTTTTATCAAGATATCTTATGAAGATTGAAAAAAAGACATAGGTCCATCAACTTCAACCTTTTTGAACCAGTCATACATGATCTACCTCTAGATTCTAGATTATTGTATTTATTAAACATGTTTCTCCCGGGCTAAAAGCCTACAAATTTAAAGGTCAGGTAGTATCCAGCCCTAATTAAAAGCAGCCTTAGGCTGGTGGGAGGAGCACAGCCAAGTGTGGAGGCAGTCACCACCAATGGTATACTGCAAAAACTGACCAGCAGTTTGATAAATATTAGGTTTGGGGTCCCATCATAGAAAGGTTGCCTTGTTGCGGCTAATGGGCTCTCATGAATTGACCAACTTATGCGCTAAGTACTTTCATTTTTATAAGTATATTTTATATATTAGTAATGTAGTACAAAGTTAATATACACAGCTCAAAAAAATAAAGGGAACACTTAAACAATATAAGTTGAGTTTTTTATATCAGTATTTTTAAGCGAACACCAGGAGTGGATAAAAATACAGTAGTGGTACACGTTTCTACTATACTCTGCCTCTTATTATTTCACTCCTGATTTTGGCTTGCAAATACTGTTTAAAATACTGACCACATACTGAAAATGTGAATGTGGTCTTATTGTGATTCTTTACAATAAAACTGTTACACTGGAGTAGTGACACATCGTGGAAGATCAAAAAAGAGACTATAGAAAATGTTTAAAAGGTAATATGTGCCCATAACTTTACTCTGACTGAAGAATTTTCCTCCCCAACATTCCAAGTGTTTTTTTATGCAACACAAAAGTTAGGACAAATGAAGAAATGAAAATTCAATGCAAAAGGAAAATGTCAGTTAAGATTTGGAAATGCATTTAAGAAGATTTATCCACAAAATAGTTTTTTGCTGGTGGTTACAATGACACAGTAACAAAAAACGTAGCACTACGGGGTGAATGCAGATAAACAAGACTTTGTATTTGGAAAATAAATTCACTGTAAAAATTATATGACGTTTCGGTCTAAAATTAAACTTTTGTAATATACATTTTGGTCTAAAACTATACTTTTGTAGTACAAACCCTGGAAAAATTATGGAATCACCGGCCTTGGAGGATGTTCATTCAGTTGTTTAATTTTGTAGAAAAAAAGCAGATCATAGACATGGCACAAAACTGAAGTAATTTCAAATGGCAACTTTCTGGCTTTAAGAAACACTAAAAGAAATCAAGAACAAAAAATGTGGTAGTCAGTAATGGTTACTTTTTTTTAACCAAGCATAGGGGAAAAATTCTGGAGTCACTAGATTCTGAGGGAAAAAATTATGGAATCACCCTGTAAATTTTCATTCCTAAAACTAACACCTGCATCAAATTAGATCTGCTCATTAGTCTGCATCTAAAAAGGAGTGATCACACCTTGGAGAGCTGCTGCACCAAGTGGACTGACATGAATCATGGCACCAACACGAGAAATGTCAATTGAAACAAACAAGAGAATTATCAAACTTTTAAAAGAGGGTAAATCATCACACAATGTTGCAAAAGATGTTGGTGGTTCACAGTCAGCTGTGTCTAAAATCTGGACCAAATACAAACAACATGGCAAGGTTGTTAAAGGCAAACATACTGGTAGACCAAGGAAGACATCAAAGCATCAAGACCGGAAACTTAAAGCAATATGTCTCCAAAGCAGGAAATGCACAACAAAACAAATGAGGAACGAATGGGTGCAAACTGGATTCAACGTTTGTGACCGAACTGTAAGAAACCGCCTAAAGGAAATTGGATTTACATACAGAAAAGCTAAATGACAGCCATCAATAACACCTATACATAAAAAACCAAGGTCACAATGGGCTGAGGACAAGCAATCCTGGACTATGGATGACTGGATGAAAGTCATATTCAGTGATGAATTACGAATCTGCATTGGGTAAGGTGACGATGCTGGAACTTTTGTTTGGTACCGTTCCAATGAGATTTATAAAGATGACTGACTGAAGAGAACATGCAAATTTCCACAGTCATTGATGATATGCGGCTGCATGTCAGGTAAAGGCACTGGGGAGATGGCTGTCATTACATCTTCAATAAATGCACAAGTTTATGTTGATATTTTGGACACTTTTCTTATCCCATCAATTGAAGGATGTTTGAGGATGATGAAATCATTTTACAAGATGATAATACAACCTGCCATAGAGCAAAAACTGTAAAAACATTCCTTGAAAAAAGACACAAGGTCAATGTCATGGCCTGCAAATAGTCCGCATCTCAATCCAATTGAAAATCTTTGGTGGAAGTTGAAGAAAATGGTCCATGACAAGGCTCCAACCTGCAAAGCTGATCAGGCAACAGCAATCAGAGAAAGTTGGAGCCAGATTAATGAAGAGTGCTGTGTGACACTCATTAAGTCCATGCCTCAGAGACTGCAAACTGTTATAAAAGCCAGAGGTGGTGCAACAAAATACTAGTGATGTGTTTTTTTGTTTGGTTGTTTTTCATAATTGCTTAATTTTTTCCCTCAGAATTGAGTGACTCCATAATTTTTCCCCTGTTTGGTTAAAAAAAGTAACCATTACTGACTACCACATTTTTTGTTCTTGATTTCTTTCAGTGTTTCTTAAAGCCAGAAAGTTGCCATTTGAAATTACTTTAGTCTTGTGCCCTGTCTGTGATCTGCTTTTTTTCTAAAAAATTAAACAACTGAATGAACATCCTCCAAGGCCGGTGTTTCCATAATTTTTGCAAGGGGTTGTATACTGGAACATACAAAGGAAAAAAAAATAATAATTAAAAATTGAACAAAAAACATAACTAAATACGGATGAGTGAGCACTAAAAATGCTGAGATGCTCATTACTGAAGCCTAGCAATTCCTAATGCTTGGATGCTCATTTCAATTAATGAGTATAATGTGAGTCAATGGGAAATCTGACCATGTTTCTAGTGGAGCCTACAAGGAGGTCTGGGAGGCACTGAAAATGTTGAAAGGGATGGGAAAAGTGCTGAATGGAAGGAGAACAGCATGGTGAAGACCCTTGGAAGCATCTCTTACTCCTACTCGCTTCTGAGAACAATAGTGTCACACTTTTACTCCACTTTAAAGAGAACCTGCCAGGTTCCACATGCCCTCCAATCCAGCATCATTGAGCTATGACCGAGTGACCAGAAGCCATCTTCTGAACTTCCGGACATGCACAGTGTAAGTCTCTCTAAGCCAGGAAGCTTACACCTGGCTTCAGAGATAGAATGACGCTGCCAAAATGAGAGGTGTGCGTGCAGAGATTTACATGAGCTGGCGATGAGGCCGGATCGTGCAAATTATGTTATCATGCCAACAGGGGTGTGATAACAAGGAAAGAGGGCTCACTAGTCTGGGAAGCTAACACCCCATCAACCAGTCAAATCCCTTATTAGCATAGGTAAATAAATTGGAGGTTTTCAATGCATTTTAAAAGCAGTTATTTAACTGAATTTTCTTATACAGGGCAGTAGTTTAATCACATATAGCTCAATGCTGCTGGACTGGATGGCATTGGGGACCTGACAGGTTCCTTTTAAGGACTGACAATAAAACATTCAAAATCGACAAGAAATTGAAGTTTGCAGGAAAAAAAGTGTTAAGAAACTTTCTTTCCTTTAAATGACTTGTATATAATGCAAAAATTAAAAAAAAAAATATTGTAATAAAACGAAAAAAAAATTTTGTACATTTTTATATTTTTTTAAATTAAAAAATTGAATATTCAGTGTAATTTATGAAGAAAGCAAGAACTGCCAAAAATTAGATGGGAAAGGAGCTCAAATACACCATGTATTAGACATAAAGACATAAAGATGTGCTTCATGCATATTATGTTGAAATTCTCATGCAGTGGTAGTCCTAGATTCATAAAGGCTATGCACTAAGTGCAAAGCCTGCCAAAAATTATAAGAAGGGTCATCCATACACCCTTGAAGGCATCAACTGCAGTGCTTTAGTGCCTCATTCAAATATTGTGAACAAAGTGTAGTTGTGGTAATCCTGCAAAAAAATTACAAAAGTGTAGTTGATGTACTCCTACACTCATAAAGGCTTTGCACAAACTTATAAGAGGGTCATCCATTGACCCTTGAAGGCAACAACTGGTGGGCCTCATTGAAATATTGAAGTTTAAAAACACTTTGTGTGCTGCTGTCATCGGGTAATGTGGAAAATTTGGGGCTAAATCCAGACCTTGATTATTTTTATCAGAGTGAGTCAGTCAGCATTTTTGTTGACAGACGAAAGCGCCTGTCTGTTATGACCCCCCGACAGCACTAAAAACCCACTTTGACAAGACACTAGCGGCAGGTCAGCTTAACACCTCCAACGCATAGGACGATGGGGAGGAAGGTCTTGGCATCCCTGCTCTTAGAACACATCTCCAAAGTCTGACAGGTATTTAGGCAGAGACTGGGTATCCACCCTTGCAAGCCAGTTGCCCAAGCAGTGTCCTTGACAATACTCACTCCACTTTACCACCTTCCGAGTATGCAAATCTATCACAGTGCAGAGTGAGCAAAGGAAGTCCAAGAACCACAGGAGGGGGCAGAGCCTCTAGCACTTAACAGTCAATAATAATAATAATAATTTTATTTATATAGCGCCAACATATTCCGCAGCGCTTTACAAATTATAGAGGGGACTTGTACAGACAATAAACATTACAGCATAACAGAAATACAGTTCAAAACAGATACCAGGAGGAGTGAGGGCCCTGCTCGCAAGCTTACAAACTATGGGGAAAAGGGGAGACACGAGAGGTGGATGGTAACAATTGCTTTAGTTATTCGGACCAGCTATAGTGTAAGGCTCAGGTGTTCATGTAAAGCTGCATGAACCAGTTACCTGCCTAAGTATGTAGCAGTACAGACACAGAGGGCTAATACTGCATAAAGTGTATGAGAACATGATGCGAGGAACCTTTTTTTTTTTTTTTTTTATTATAAATAGGCCACACAGGGATCGTTAGGTTAATGCATTGAGGCGGTAGGCCAGTCTGAACAAATGAGTTTTTAGGGCACGCTTAAAACTGTGGGGATTGGGGATTAATCGTATTAACCTAGGTAGTGCATTCCAAAGAATCGGCGCAGCACGTGTAAAGTCTTGGAGACGGGAGTGGGAGGTTCTGATTATTGAGGATGCTAACCTGAGGTCATTAGCGGAGCGGAGGGCACGGGTAGGGTGGTAGACTGATACCAGGGAGGAGATGTAGGGTGGTGCTGAGCCATGGAGTGCTTTGTGGATGAGGGTAGTAGTTTTGTACTGGATTCTGGAGTGGATGGGTAGCCAGTGTAATGACTGGCACAGGGTAGAGGCATCGGTGTACCTTCTGAGTAAATGGCCACTACATGTAGATGTAATGGCTTCAGTAAAATACCCCTGTCTCAAGGGTGCAGAGTCGATGGTGTTTATGGGTATAAGTCTGGACAGTGTATGTGATTTGAGGCCCTGGACCTGGATGAAACTAGCATTGATCAAGATAATCCCGCCCCACTGTCCAGAAAGGCAGAAATAACCACCTTATTTTTGCCCAGATGGATTTCAACAGGCAGAAAAAACTGTGTCCAACCCACAGGAGATATGTACACCCAGGCTGCTAACCTTCTCACAATGCAGGGCTCCTTAGTTTTTCGAAGACTATTTACAGTGAGATAGTGAAGGACACGTGTCCATGAAATGACCCTTTCTACCACAATAATATATACTCCCCTTTGTGCCACACAGCAGAATGTATTCCAAAATGAGTTGCCCCACCCAACTGCATGGGTTCCTCAGATGCCTCAGACCAAGTTTCCATTGGCCCCAGACCTCCCGCACATTGGGTTGTCTCTTTATGTCTCTGGTGAAGACGGCGATCCACCCAGATAGTCAGAGACATGGCTGTCTTAAGGGAAACTGGAGTCTCATACAGGGCTAAGGTATCCTTCACCCTTACTGATAGCCTTTCACAGAGCAGGCTATGGAGCATGGGGTCATTACACTTAGTGTCAGTGGACCACCTCAAAAACTCGGAGCAATACTCATCAACTGGCTGGTCTCCCTGCTGAAGCTGACATCGTGGACTCAGCCAGGGAGATGCGGTTGGGGTCATTGCATATATGACCTAGCGCCAGAAGAAATTCCTCCACTGTTTGAGCAATCGGAAGTGAGACGGGAAAGTATGTCCTAACACTAGGAGTCCCCTTGCTCACCCTGTTCCCCAGATGACTTCTGAATGACTTCTGATAGTGAAAATGCCAGGGCCACGTACCTTGCCTTAGCTCCTGATTCCAGCAAAAACCACCATCGTTCTGTCTGGTCTGTTATTCCTTTCCAAAGCTCTGCTCCAGTGTGCATTTTTTCTCCTTGACAAATTAGCTTCAGCAGAGCCTGTTGCCACTATGCTTAGGCAGTGCTGTACAGCTTTTATCTTCCAGCTGATGTGGATGATGTGCTCTGAGATAGCACATGAGAGATGGAAGAGGAACAGGAGGGGGTGCAGAAACTGCGGTAGGAGGAAACCCTGATAGAAGTAGGGTCAGCAATCCTTGGCGTCTGGAGCACATGTGCCGTGCCATGGTGTGACTCAACCCCAGCCTCCACAATGTTCATCCACTGTGCAGTCAGGGAAATTAAGCATCCCTGGCCACAAGTGCTTGTCAACGTGTTGGTCGTTAAGGGTACGATCTCAGTAACTGTGTTGGTAAAGGCACTGGTGATTTCCTGGACACATGCTGGTACAAGGCGGGGAAAAAGTGACAGCTTGAGACCGAGTACTGAGGGACTGCTGCCTAAATGGCAACACTTACATGGCAAGCAGCCTGGAAATGTGCCTGTTTAGTGTTTGAACCTGTGGGTGGGGGGTTGGGAATTTTTTTTTTTGTTCCAAGGCATGGAGTATGGACAGCTGAACGCTGTGCTGGAACAAGTTTTTGCCAGAATGTGCAAGGACGGGTGACATGTGCCTTATCATGCTGGTGGAGTGTAAGGTCTTAGTGGTCATGCCCTTGCTGATCTTGTCATGGCACAGGTCACAAATTACCATTTTTTTGCCTCAGAACTATCTTTAAAAAGTCGTCCCAGACTGGTGAACACCTAAGTCTTTGATGGAAAAATTCATGAGTGTTGGTACTCTGTGGAACAGTTGCCCGCCTTATCCCTCTGGTCACTCCCTCTTTCTGCCTGTTTCAGTGCTGCAGATCCCTCTCCCTCAGCGCTGCTGGCCTCGCTCTGCATGACATATTCACATGTTGAGTCGCTGACTTCATCATCCATCACTTCTGTGGAACACAATGGTCAGTGAGTGCTCTCATCCACTGGCCCAGCTGCCTTTAGAAAGACAGCATGGACTAGGGCTCATCCAACTGAATGCCTGCACTCGATCCTGGTGGGCATAGTACTACTCAGACAGCACAGGGTGAGGGTAAAACAGTGTGGCAATATTTTATTTCCCTACCAACATATGATACCATATAATAAAGTGCCAGAAAATACACAATATGGTGCAAATTACAGAGTTTCAGCCTTCCGCTAGCTCACCAGAATTAGAGCAGCTGCAACTTTGGGACTTTTAGGGCGGACTACCCCCACCAATGGCACCCAACTTTTCGCGGGTACCTACTGAGAGGTGGTAATGACAAGCTTAGGAAGATGACGGTCCATTGAGGTATGTGGCCAGTTGACCTGATCTTCCCATTCTGGCTTCTCCGAACATCTCCAAGGGGCCAGGTGGCCTGATTATCTGGATTCTCCAAATATTTTTGAGGGTTCAGTGATGGTAAATGGAGCACATCTGTATTCCTCCAGCTAGAGCCATGGACGACCCTTAAGCTGGCATCATGTAGAATCTATCTGGAAACAGGGGAAGATCCCCTTTTATAGTTTACCACTGTCCTTCAGGCCATCATCCACAGGTCAGATGGAAGGTGGGATGAGATCATCTATCATTGTTCGAGTATTCAATCAATTTGCATTATTTATATTTCAATGTTTGCAGGTAAACAAGCTGCGTGGACTGGTACCATAGGTAATCAACATATTGGTAAACATCCATTATTCAATGACCCTGCATCTCTGTCCTCCAAGGATAGCAGCACAATATGTTGCAACAAATATCAATTTAAGAGTCAACGTTCAGGCTCATATGAACCATGGCCTATGTCATTTGACCCACCAAAGAAAAATACATCTGGCCTAATTAAGAATAAATGCTGTGTCATCATACTCTTGTCTTCCACTGACACACCCTGGTACTCCTGAATTGGTGACTTAACAACAACCTGACATATCGACAACATCATCATCTACCTCCTTTGACAAAATTTGCCTTTTCCCACTGTCGTTTTCTCTCAGCACCTATCATTGCAATCATCCTGCTTACCAGGTTTCTGCCAGCTACTTGCCTATAGTTTGTAGAAATACCATTGTAAATAATGATGAGACCCTCTCCCCTTTATCGACCTTAACCTCGACATCAGGTCTTGGAGAATGGGAGTCTAGAAAAGCTGCTGTTACAAGACGGCATTTTAGTTGTCTCTTTCTATGCTCCCAAAACGAACAGAGGTCTTTTATGGTTGGGAAATTAACATTCTCCACTCCTACCCCAACTACCCTCCTTCCCATCTCAAATATCTTCCTAAACACATCCCTATCTGTACTTTTGGTATAAACATATTCTATTTTTATTGTTACTTCTTACATTTTTTGTGATTATGTCCCCTGCATCCTAATTCCTAAAATCCAATAAACAATGAATAAAAAAGACTTCAGAATCATTGACTTTTAAATAGTGATACAAGTTGATGATTATTTGTTGCCTGTGCACATTATGATGTGTTGAAACTATTGCAGGCATCAAGCTTCAAATCTTGCATTTGATTATAAGAGTTCTTCTTTTTCCTTTGTTCATCTCTGTGTATACTGCTATAAACATTCTTCAGATCACGTCTGTGATTAAATAACTGATCCACCACATGCCTTGACCTATATAAACTACTCCAGAAAGAATATTACGGGAGCGACAGAGAATTATGTGCAAGGAAAGAACTTGCTACTCACTTCCATTGTCTTTTGTAGCACAGTTACCACATTGTCAGGGAAGGAAATTACATTTTTACAAATGTTAAAAGGTTGAACAAACACACTCTTAGGTTTTATGTTTGTCAAGGTGCTGCTTGTTTTGCTTTTATTCAGTTGGAATTAAAAATACTTAAAAATGTTCATAAGGAGTGAGATAAATATGAAAAAAAAATGTGTTTTTGCAAGCAAAAGTGCAATGAAATTCATCCAGAATTCAGAAAACTAGTGCCACCTATGAGTGACAATACTTGAAGTAAATGTCTCAATTGTTGAGTTTATGAGTAGAGTAACAGTTCTTTGTGTAAGATCCATTTTGAAAAGTCTTAGGCTATGTACACATGATGTTTTTAAGACCCCGAAGCACTTATAAAGGTATTCCTTGCCAGTGGTCTTTTTCCTGAACCGGATCCTCTGGTGCTTTTGCTGTCACTTTTGTGGCAACTCCACCACCGGTGTCTTTTTTTTCTGTAATTTAAACTATAACTAGCGAGTTGCTCCCTAGTGGAAGCCACCTGAGGAATGAACATGGTACTTCTTTTAACCACTTCACAGTTTCCAGACCAAGAAGTGACTAAAATAAAAGACTGATCATTTGTATAGCAATGTCGGTTTTACATTGCTGTCCATTATGTTCCCTATTTGTAGCCGTTTCCTTATGTTTTTAAGGCAGATTCCTAGTGAAATCCTCCAGAAAAAGACATTGTGTGCAGATATCCTTGGGATGGAATCATATGTGCAGTCTTTGTGGCAGTTTTTTAGGGTAACGTCACAATATACGATTTACCTACGATCACGACCAGCGATATGACCTGGCCGTGATCGTAGGTAAATCGTAGTGTGGTCGCTGGGGAGCTGTCACACAGACAGCTCTCCAGCGACCAACGATGCCGAGGTCCCTGGGTAACCAGGGTAAACATCGGGTAACTAAGCGCAGGACCGCGCTTAGTTACCCGATGTTTACCCTGGTTACAAGCGTTAAACTAAAAAAAAAACAAACAGCACATACTTACATTCTGGTGTCCGTCAGGTCCCTTGCAGTCTGCTTCCCTCTGCTTCCCGCACTCACAGACTGCCGGCCGTAAAGTGAAAGTGAAAGCACAGCCGCTGTGCTCTGCTTTCACTTTACGGCCGGCAGTCACAGTGCGGGAAGCAGACGGCAAGGGACCTGACGGACACCAGAATGTAAGTATGTGCTGTTTGTTTTTTTTTAGTTTAACGCTTGTAACCAGGGTAAACATCGGGTAACTAAGCGCGGTCCTGCGCTTAGTTACCCGATGTTTACCCTGGTTACAAGCGAACGCATCGCTGGATCGCATCGCTAGATCGGTGTCACACACACCGATCTAGCGATGACAGCGGGAGATCCAGCGATGAAAGAAAGTTCTAAACGATCTGCTACGACGTACGATTCTCAGCAGGATCCCTGATCGCTGCTGCGTGTCAGACACAGCGATATCGTAACGATATCGCTGGAACGTCACGAATCGTACCGTCGTAGCGATCGAAATGTTATAGTGTGACGGTACCCTTAGCCATGGCTATAAGCAAATTCAAGGGATATGTTGCATCCACCTATTGCTTAGGTTCAAAAAAACAGAACCTCAAACTGAACGTTTATTAGAAGAGCATTTTCAGCGTTACAAGAATATAGATTATTCTTTTGGTGATACAGGAAAACACTTAAAGGAGGACAATAGTTTCAACAAACTTTGCATAAATCCATAGAATAAGTGATTTTGTATCCTTCCCTTGCTTACAGAACTCATCATTCATTCTAAATTTATTGGTAAATCCAGTCTTTGAGAGATTAGACAGACTTTTAGCTCAATGAGGGATCAGGTTACTTTCTCACAATAGAAGGCTTTAGAGAGGGGGATTGGGATAAGCAGATACACACTAAAGGTACCGTCACACATAACGATATCGTTAACGACATCGTTGCTTTTTGTGACGTAGCAACGATATCGTTAACGAAATCGTTATGCGTGACAGCGACCAACGATCAGGCCCCTGCTGGGAGATCGTTGGTCGCCGGGGAAAGTCCAGAACTTTATTTCGTCGCTGGATCTCCCGCTGACATCGTTGAATCGGCGTGTGTGATGCCGATTCAGCGATGTCTTCACTGGTAACCAGGGTAAACATCGGGTTACTAAGCGCAGGGTTGCGCTTAGTAACCCGATGTTTACCCTGGTTACCATTGTAAATGTTAAAAAAAAAAAACTACATACTTACATTCCCGGTGTCTGGTCACGTCCCTCGCCTTCAGCTTCCCGCACTGACTGTCAGCGCCGGCCGGCCGTAAAGCAGAGCACAGCGGTGATGTCACTGCTGTGCTTTACGGCCGGCGCTCAGTCAGTGCGGGAAGCTGAAGGCGAGGGACGTGACCAGACACCGGAATGTAAGTATGTAGTGTTTTTTTTTATTTTTACAATGGTAACCAGGGTAAACATCGGGTTACTAAGCGCGGCCCTGCGCTTAGTAACCCGATGTTTACCCTGGTTACCTGGGGACTTCGGGATCGTTGGTCGCTGGAGAGCTGTCTGTGTGACAGCTCTCCAGCGACCAAACAGCAACGCTGCAGCGATCGACATCGCTGCAGCGTCGCTTAATGTGACGGTACCTTTAGACAGTATCGCTGAAGGCTCTTGTAAGTGTAGCTGCAATGTTTAGTATTGATTCCATGCCCCTGTTTCTAAAGGTGTGCTACAGCGAGATGGGGGCAAAAGATCTCCTCTTCTCTAAGTTTGCTGTGCAAGGTGAACTTCAGAGCTGCTAATCTCCGCCTACTACCCAAGGTAAAAATTCTCAAAAAAACATTAAGGGCCCCACTAATAGCATGCCAATACATTCATGTATGTCTGTGCCTGGCAATTTTAGTTGACACTGAATATACGCAGGTGTTTTGAAAATGTTCATCATTTGCATATCATTAAAGGGATGGTCCGACATACAAAGTAATTTTCATCCTAAATCTATTTAGTGTAATAATAATCTAAAATATTTTCTACTATACTTGAATTAAAAATTGCTCATGCTAAACTAGGTGCTTTATTTTTTTTTACTACTTCCTTTTTTGATGAAGCTCTGTTTGAGAAATCCTGTGCATGTCGGGAAACTCAAATGAAGCTTCATCAGGGGGCAAAGGCTGCCGCAGCCTGTGCCCCCTCCCTGAAACAAAATGCCATAAGTGACAATTGTTTCAGGGGCTGGGCTAGTTCCTCTGTTATGTGCACTGCGCGATGTGCACAATGACAGTGCACTCTCTCTCCGGTTCAGATAAGCAGAAAAAAAAGACATGGACAGCATATCCAAATGTAATACATTAATCTATTGCAATTATGCACATTTTTCAAATTTGAACATGAGGTTCTTAGATAATATTTTGATCAGAACATGTAAGCCCACTGCAACTTCACAGAAAGCCTCTCAGTGGGACCCTAACCAGTATAGATGCAGCTCTGTGAGGCAGCCGCCGCCGCCATGATAACCGCGCCAACAGGGAGGTGCACCCAGAAGAACCTCAAGTTTAGCATTGTAAATTTTGCTCAGCCAAAATAGATCAGCATATAATATTTTGTTGTGCAGTGCACAACTTTTCTACTTTGGTATATTACAAAAGCAAACTTACAATACGGCCTAATTATTAATTATTAGGTATTACTTTCACCAAAGTACTAGCGATTCCTATATAATGAGACTCCACACCACGCCGTACAGCACATTAAAAATAGCTCAGATTATTCTACTACGAATCCAATGAAAACAATAATAAAATAGGTCCATACACAAATTTAAAATTGAATGTGCACATACACTGTTATGTTACCACCATATATGATATAATAGTTAATGTGGTTGAGGTATAATGTACATACAAGTTTCCTTATTCAATACCACAACAGGAGTTCTTTGCAAAATATAAGACATTTCCAAAATCCACCTGAAAGATCAAAAATTGAATACAACACTGCAAGCCGAGTAAAGGTTTGTGAGCCACGTGAAATATTCTGCTATAAAAAGGCTGAAAATCAATGAGCAATTTTAGCACTCGTGTTGACTAATCTCCTCTTGGACTTATCTGCTGGTTTATATCTAAATTGTTCTACAGCATAAAGCAGATGACATTTTTGTAAGCTCTGGGATTTAAGTTGTACTTGGAGACTTACTAAAACATCTAGGCTGTCTTCGGCAAAAAAAATAAAAAATCTTGTCAAATATTAATCCAAGAATTCTATTTTCCTTCATGGTTTCATTTTGTAACAAATATAAAAAGTTTTTTTCTATTCTGCCACAAAATAATAATTTTCACTGTTATCAGTACCATAGCATAAAAAATCAATACAGGTCTGCATTATGGAGCAGTTCACATCCCATGTAAAAGTGGAACTTTTTTTTAGCACAAATGCATGGCGTGGAGGAAAAGTAGACCGCACACCAAAACTAAACTTTCTCCTAACTGTGAAGAATGGAGAAAGTAGCAACATTTTTCTGGGCTGCTTTTCTGCCTCAAGGCCTGGTTGCCTTGTAGTCATCAAGGGAACAATTGTGTCAAAGGCATATCAATTTTTTTTTACAAGAGAACGTAAGGGCAGAAGTAAATAACCTCATGTTGAAAAATATTGAGTGATACAACAAGACAATCCTTGACCTAAAGAACACAAGTAAATTAACTGATGAATGGTTGATAAAGAAGAACTTCTTTGTTTTGGAATGGCCAAATCAAAAACAGGTCATGTTTTCAGGATTTCCTTTGTATTGCATAGGCCATGGAATTAATGCTTGAGCAGGTGATGAAATTATCACCTAGGCAATACTAAAGGTACCGTTACACTAAACGACTTACCAACGATCACGACCAGCGATACGACCAGGCCCGTGATCGTCGGTAACTCGTCATGTGGTCGCTGGGGAGCTGTCACGCAGACAGCTCTCTCCAGCGACCAACGATCAGGGGAACGACTTCGGCATCATTGAAACTGTCTTCAATGATGCCGAAGTCCCCGGGTAACCAGGGTAAACATCGGGTTACTAAGTGCAGGGCCGCGCTTAGTAACCCAATATTTACCCTGGTTACCATTGTAAAAGTAAAAAAAAACACTAGATACTCACATTCCGATGTCTGTCACGTCCCCCGCCGTCAGCTTCCCGCACAAAAAGCGTGACGTTGCAACGATATCATTAACAAAATCGTTATGTGTGAAGGTACCTTAAGGAAATCCAGAAAACATGACCTGTTGTGGGGTCTTGAGGAGTGGAGTTGAGAAACACTGCCTTACAAAGTAAGTAATTTTGCTCATATTGAAGCCCATTAGTGTTCCTATACACTAAGATACCAAATCCATGGCTCCCATAAAGTATGATTCCAACAAAAGTGTCCCACAAGCACAGTATGATACCCACAGAGTGAATTCCTCCACAGTACCCTCCACATGAACAGAATGATGACTCTGCAGTATCCCCACCGCAAATTATGATACCCCCACAGTGCCCCATAGCAGTATGATGACCCACAGTGACCCCAACACAGTAGAATGGCCTCAACATAGTCCTCCCACAGAGTATGAGGTTCTCCATGCAGTATGATGGCCCCACACAGCCCTTTGTTTAGTGAGATAATGTATTTCCTTAAAGGGTTTTCAGTAAAGGGAAGCTGCCCCACAGCTTCTATATTCGCCATGAAACAAATCATCAGGAGGTGGTGCCAGTGTCACTCACCCTGCTTCTATCACCGCCCCCTGATTATGTCCTGTTTCATGGAGACAAGCTGAGTGCCGTTGCCACAGTCACCTCTCCAACAGCATCTATCACGACAATTGATTCTAGATGCCATCACAGGGTGGCAATAAAAGAAACTCTGGAGAGTAAGGTGATGAAAAAGCGAAGAGACTCCACAGCCATCCTCTTGATAATGCCTTGTTTGAGAAACTGCTCAAATGAAATGTCACAGGAAGTAACGCAAGAAAACATGTGAGGATTAGCAAAATAGGGTATTTAAAAATAAAGCTAATTGCAAAAGTGATTAAGTGATTAGAGGTTAAAATAGATAATTAAAAAGAGCATTTTAGATATTGGACAACCCTTTTAATTAAATCTGTGGAACTGTAAGGGTGGGCATATCAGTATAGTGGTATCACCTTTGCAGCCAAGAAGCACTTGGGGCAGTAACTATGCCAAAATGTCAGAAAATATTAATTCTAGTGACAACTGACTAGTGAATTGCATAGTAGTTTACTGAGAACTTTAAAAAGTGACTTGATATATACAGACCTGCAAGCCTGACACCAGCATATAAAAACAGGTCAGTAAAGACAGCGTCCGGAAAAGGAAGAAACAATGACCACATTTAATGAAAGCCTTGTTTGAAAAAATAGGATAGATCTATTTACACAGCTAGACAGATGGATTGATTCAAACGTGAGAAACTTGATTAATGTTTAGTATAATGGAATTCACATATGAACCTGTCAATAAGTGAAGAGGTTTTGTATTTTAAGGTAATCCATTCAATGCCATTTACCAAAGGAGATGCATTTTGCGTAATTATGTTTTGTTTGCTGAAGCTTTATCATGACTGAAAGAAGAAGAGAATATTTAATATAAAAGGATTTAAAAGAATATGTTGCTTCCCTCAGCTTTCCTAAGAATTTACATGGGTTAAATGTAATCTGTGCCTTTACTTAGAAGACACTTGATATACATTGGTAATAAATGTTACTGTAGGGAGAATAACAATATTCTTCATATATTTCTGAGTTGTTTTTATCTAAAAGACTTCACCAAGCAAAATATAGTCTTGTAGCAGATTTTAAAATTACATACACAAATGGATCTGAACATAATACTTATAAGAAAAACAGCTAGGAACAGTTAAGAATAAATATATATGTAGGTGGAAAAGCCCAGCAACATACGGATTTCATGAAATTGCAGGCACAGTGGACGCAAAAAGATTCACAGTGGTGTAAAATACTGCTAATAACTTTTTCTATCTAGAAATAAAACCTCCTTAAAAAGCTTAGCATAAGAAAAGTGAAACTTACCTTATCGATCCCAATCACTTCTGTTTTGCCGCACCCCAGTCTCCTGTTTTACTCTATACACTTTCTACTGCCTTCAGTTAGTTACATGCCATCGAGCAACTGGCTGCAGCGGTCATGTGGTAGATAGCATGAGATTATTTAGAGGAAAGTAGAAATGTTAACAGGGGACTGTGAGCATTAGCCATGTTCATACGTCCAGTGTTTGGTCAGTATTTTACATCGGTATGTGTAAGGCAAAACCAGGAGTGGGTGATAAATACAAAAGTGGTGATGTGTTTCTATTATACCTGGTTTTGGCTTATAAATACGGAGGTAAAATACTGACCAAATACTGACCGTGTGAATTTAACCTTAGAAGCAGAGTTGCAGGAGATGACTATGATGAGTATAATTTCTGTTAGGCTAGGTTCAGATTGCGTTAGTGCAATCCGTTTAGCGCCTAGCGCTAGCGGATTGCGCTAACGCAATGCGTTGTAAAGGGGTCGCGTTAAACGTCCCCGCTCTCGCAGATCTCTGATCTGCGAGAGCGGGCAACGGACCGCGGGCGCGCCTCGGACGCTGCAAGCAGCGTCCGCGGCGCGCCACAAAACACCGGCACATCGCTAGCGCGTGCCGAAAATGGCACGCACTAGAGATGCGCGTCCCCATTGCTGTTAATGGGCGCGCTAACGGACGCGTTGCACGGCGTTAATTTCGCCGTGCAATGCTGTCCGTTAGCGCGGTCCCATTAACGCAATGGGAACCTAGCCTTAGGAGTCGAGTTCCCGCCGCTGCACAGGTGGAATCTCGAGCCATGTCTGCTGCCATCTCCCGTTCTACATCAGCCGCAGTGGAGCCTGCTCAGCGGAGACGTCAGTCCCAGCGTCTCACTCAGTCTGATACTGTGCAATAGGTTACTGCTGCCTTTCCAGGCTCTGCTGTTGTAGCCTGCATTGGTCAGCGGCGAGCAGGCTTTTCTGGGACTAAGTCCTGCCTTGCACACACTGAGCATGCCCAAGGTCAGACCTCTCATTGGAGGTCAGGGGTCACGTGCTCAGGTACTGCAGCAGCTATCATTGGTCCCCTAGGAAGGTCCTGAAGTTGCTCATGTACTGTAGCATCTTCCATTGGTTCCCTAGGAAGGTTCTGAACCTGCTGCAGCTATAAAAGGTTTGATAGCGATGCGTCCGACATTGGACTCAATGGCGGCGCTAACAGACTGCGTTACACCGCGTTATGCCACGGTGTAACGTAGTCCGTCTAATGGACGGATTTAACGCAATGTGAACCCAGCCTAACAGAGTTTACTTATACCGCGATATAGCGCCGCCATTTGCCAGCAGCAGGTTCCTCTCTTGCACGGTGGACCCCGGGTTGCGAATGCACCTATTTATACATATATATACTCGGTGTGTTCTGCCAACCCTAACAATTTCTTTTTTATTTTATAGTTTCTTTTTACAGCTTTTTTATGGCTGGTGAACCCTTTTTCATGCTTTGTAAGACCACCACATCAAAACCCTGTCATGGGCAGCCCAATCTCCAGACCTGAACCCCAATGAAAACCTCTGGAAAATAATCAAGAGGATGATGGACAGTCACAAGCCATCAAACAAAGAAGAACTGCTTACATTTTTGCGCCAGAAGCAGTGTGAAAGACTGGTAGAAAGCATGCCAAGACGCATGAAAGCTGTGATTAAAAATCATGCTTATTCCACAAAATATTGATTTCTGAACTCTTCCTGAGTTATAACATTAGTATTGTTGTTTCTAAATGGTTATGAATGTGTTTTCTTTGCATTATTTAAGGTCTGAAAGCACTGTTTTTTTATTTTGACCATTTCTCCTTTTCAGAAAAAAAATACAAAGTTTATAGCTTGGAAATTAGGAGACATGTTGTCAGTAGTTTATAGAGTAAATGAACAATTTACATTTTACTCAAAAATATACCTATAAAGAGAAAAATCAGACAAACTGCACATTTTGCAGTGGTCTCTTAATTTTTGGCAGAGCTGTATACTAAGAAATGCTCCTGATGTACACAGCCCATAGACTATAATAGTTCTAATATTTGTCAAAAGAGTGTGCCTTTAACATATATGCTCGCTGTATGCAACAGTATCTCCTGCATGCTGTAAAAAAAAGATTACATCAAAATAATATGATGTTCTTACATTGGGGTCAAAAGTAAATGTGGTGTGGACAGAGCCTACAATCATATAAAAACTGGTTTCATTTTTCGATCTACATAATAAAATATTTCTGTTAACCAAGTACCCTATATTATCTTTATAATAAAATAATTGTTGAAAAATATCTGGCATAGGGACAAAAGACATTTTTTACATCATATCACAAGCATTGATGTGATGAAAAGGGGCATTTTAATGTAAAAGAAAAATTCCAAATGCTATGTAATGACCTCTTTACTAACCCCCTCCTCCCTTTACAACTGTTCTTCTTTCCCAAGCGGTGGTGTGATGAGCAGGAATGTGACCACTGCAGGCAATCATTGGCCACAGCTGTGACTTCAAAGGTCACAGATACAGCTTATGACTGGCTGCAGCAGTCAAGAATAGAGAGTGGTGAAAAATATGGAAATGGAGGCAGCAGGGGATTGTTAAGGTGAATATTACTTATTTTACCATTACTAATACTTTATAAGCAATTGAAAAAACCTATATACGACTTGACATCATTTTAAGTCCTTAATAATTTATGCTTCACAATAAGAAACAATATCCACCTCACAGATGTCTCCATTTGAGGAATATTTGTGGAACTAATATACTCAGCATCTGTATAAGCCATGAAAAATTAAAACGTATGCTTGGCTTCTATTTGATTACCGCAACAAATCTACCCAAATACTTCTTAGAATTTGATGTCACATACAGTATCCATTGAATCTCAGCATTCAGCCTCAATACATGTTGAAGTTCAGCATGAAGGGTACATTTTCACTACAGAGTTTTTACATGATGAAAAAGAGGCCATTTTTCAAAAGATTGAAGAAGAAGAATGAAAAAAATATAAGATAAGGCAAGATAAACTAAAGATATCGGCATAATGGCGCTGTTCTACTGATTTAATAGGTAACCTCACTGTAGAAATTCGCAGACTGGTTATTCTTTAATTATTTTTTGATGTTTGGGTTCAATAAGCTGTTAGTGCATCAGGACGGGCCTGTGGGATGGAGCTGTGGGGTAGGGTCTTCATCTCTGACACGGCCCCTCGCTGCCTGATACTGCTTAAAATGTCGAGCACGCACCATACCAACCGCAAGCGGTGCTTGAGCACATTGATCTTGTGGTAGACTTCAGGAAAATGGAGCTGATGTCGGTGCATGCACAGATTTAGATCTCGGATCAATGACAAGCTGAGATCTCAATCTGCGCATACGCCGTCACCGGCGCCATTTTTCTGCAGACCACTGAGATAAAAATCTGTACATGCACCAACATCTCCATCTTCCTGAAGCCCACTGTCAGATGAATTTGTACATAAGCAAAAGACCAAGGCGCACCACACAGATATGAGCACAATAAACTTACAATATAGAATGTAATACGGGGTGCAAGTGAGTGATAACCAACTATATAGTATAAGCAAAGAAAAAAGTATCACTCCAATAATGCACACCACATATGAAGATGAGAGACATAATTTTGAAAAAAAACACAAGATTTTATTGAAACAGCTAAGGACCCAACCAATTATGGTTATTATATACGGTTGGGTACCTGTTTTGGGTATATACCCATCGTCACGTATAGGATGGTGTAGGGTGTATACTCTCTTACCAGTTTGGTGTCCTTAGCTGACCATATGTGGTCCCTATTCTCTTTAGGGTTCAGGCAGGTTTACAGCATTGCATGTTATAACGTCACTGTGGTTTGTACGTATCATTGTACCTTGCATTGATTGTTATGGACAGGGCTTTTTGTTTGCTGTTTTTAATTATGTTTTATGTAGTGTTTCAATAAAATCTTGTGTTTTTTTTCAAAATTATGTCTCTCATCTTCATATGTGGTGTGCATTATTGGAGTGATACTTTTTTCTTTGCTTATACCGGATGAATGTGTACAAGCACTGTCCACGGCTAGGACGTTGCCATCGTGAGATTTTAAACAGTATGAAGATACGGACTCCAGGGAAAGCTGAGGGGATGTGACAGATGAAGACCCCACTAACAGTACCACCCCATAGGCCTACACTGATGCACAAACAATTTATTGCACTCAAACTTCTAATGATGATTAAAGAATAACCAGGCTGCGGATTTCTACAGCGAAGGTACCTATTAAATCAGTATCAGAGTGACTTTATGCCCATACCTTTAGTTTAAAATGCCCGATCCCAATTACAGGTTCTCTTTAACTCCAGTGGAAAAAAAAATGGTTTCGTTTAAGGATTTGGGGAAAAAAATCTTAGGCAATATCCACCTTGTACAGATGTATTTTGTGGCAGGTTTGATAGGGATTTTACTCCATTCAGTTTTGTCCAATGTGAAGATTCGGCAATGCAGGTTCCTTTCAATGCAGATTTCAAATACATTTTATTATTATTATTATTATTATTATTTATTTATTTATTTATTTATATAGCACCATTGATTCCATGGTGCTGTACATGAGAAGGGGTTACATACAAATTACAGATATCACTTACAGTAAGCTAATAATGACAGACTGATACAGAGGGGCGAGGACCCTGCCCTTGCGGGCTTACATTCTACAGGATTATGGGGAAGGAGACAGTAGGTTGAGTTTTGCACCAATATGGGGGAGATTGGTAACATTTAATTCCCTGGTCATTAAAGGTTTAAATCCATACAAAAGATAACACGATTATAACTCTTACAAGATGACAAATGTCCATTAAAATAACTACAGCTTGTCTTGCAAAAAAATTAAATTCATATAGTGAAATTTACCCAAACATAAAAAAATAGCTGCAACAAGTATAATACTTTTCGTCTGATTGTTTTACTATTGGTTTTGTCTACAAATACTGATGTAAAATACTGAAAAATGCTGAACATCCGAACTTGGCTTTAAAAACAGGAGTCGCAGGAGATCTCACCTATTCCTATAGTGAGCTGTTAGGGGTCGAGTTCCCGCCTCTGCACAGGGGGAATTTCGGGCCATCTCCGCTGCGGTCTCCCATTCTTCTCCTGCCGCAGTGGAGCCTGCTCACCGGAGACGTCGGTCCCAGCGTCTCACTCAGTCTGACTCTGTGCAAAGGGTTACTGCTGCTTTTCCAGCTTCTGCCATTGAAGCCAGTATTGGGCAGCGGCGAACAGTCGCTTGTGGGACTAAGTCCTGCTTTTCCCCTTCTGAGCATGCCCAGTGTAAGATCTCTCATTGGAGAACGAGGGTCACATGCTTAGATACTGCAGCAAGACCCATTGGTTCACCAGGAAGGTCCTGAAGTTCCTCAGGCTCTGTGGCAGTCTCTCATTGGTCCTTCTAGGAAGGTCCTGTACGTGCTGCAGCTATATAAGGTCCGCATAGCCGCACGGCCATGCGCTAGTATAAAATCTAAGTTATGTGCTTTGCGCCAGTGTGGTTATGTGAAAATGTATTTAGGGACCCGGCTGAAATAAGCCCCTAGAATACCGGCACCTCCGGTGAGGAGATTGTATGAGTGTGTTCAGGAACCCGGCTGAAATAAGCCCCTAGAATACCGGCTTCTCCGGTGAGGAGATTGCGTGTTGCATAACCACTGACTGCTATCAGCTTGGCAGTAAGCTTGTGCTCCTGTGAGGCTAACAGGGCGCAGTGCTTTCCTTTCACGGCTACTCTGTGAGGTAACAGAGCTAGTCTATACCGCCAAAAAGTGCCGCCATTCACTAGCAGCAAGTTCCTCCTGCACGGTGGACCCAGGGCTGCGAACGCACCATTTATAATAAACATATCTATTTACTCGGTGCATTCCGCTAGCCCAAACAGAATACTAGCGCCAGGGTCTGGCTAGTAAATGGCGGATGATCAGCATTTACAGCGGTACATCCAGCAGCTGGAGGGTAGGTTGGCGGCTCTCGAGCGCACAACCTCAGCTGTGGATGTTACCGCAGTCGCTGTTCAGGCTGCAAGTGTAGCTGCAGCCAGTTTGTCCTCTGCTACCCCTGCTCCGACCTTATCCCGTCTCTCGCTTCCAGACAAGTTTGCTGGTGACAGTAAGCTATGTCGGGGATTCGTGAGTCAGTGCTCCACCCATCTTGAGCTTCTGGCTGCACATTTTCCAACGGAACGGGCGAAAGTGGGATTTATTTTATCCCTTTTGTCGGGCAGGGCATTGGAGTGGGCAACGCCGCTATGGTAGCGCAATGATCGTGTGGTGCAGAGTGCTCCTCTCTTCCTGGATGCTCTGAAACAGGTCTTTTGGGGACCTCGTGTCACCCACGATACCGCACTCAAATTGTTGGCAACAACACAGGGTTCGTCCATGGTCAGCCAGTTCGCCGTCCAATTCCAGACTCTGGCCTCTGAGCTGGAATGGCCGGATAAAATCCTTATTCCGGTGTTCTGGAGAGGACTGGCAGACCATGTGAAGGACGCCTTGGCCACCAGGGAGATTCCCGCCACACTGGAGGAGCTTATTTCTATATCTACCCGCATCGATCTCCGTTTTAACGAGCGGAGGTTGGAGCGGGCCCAGTGTAGGCAGAGGTTTCGGCTGGCTCCCACCTTTGCCAGACCTCTAGAATCTTCCGTTCAGGCGTCTGACTCCCATGAGGCCATGGAGGATTCTCGAGCGGGACCTAAGTCTCGGACTGCTCGAGTACCCGTGGTTTGCAGAAATTGCCAACAAGAAGGACATTATGCCAATAAATATCCACGGCGGTCGGGTAAATGATCGCGTCTAGTAACCATTGGAGGAGGTTCACTAGACACAGCGGCACTTTTCTCCAAGCTGTCCTTCAAAGGGACAATCATATTAGGCTCTTATTCTTTAGCAGTCGAGCTTTGTGTGGATTCAGGAGCAGAGGGGAATTTCATGTCCTCTGCTTTTGCTCTGCGCCATGCAATACCTCTGGTGATGCTTGCCAAACCGGTGACTGTTAGAGTAGTGAACGGGTCGACACTTCCATCTCAGGTCACACACCAGACCGTCCCTTTCACATTATCCATGTCCCCTTCCCACCAGGAGATTATTTCCCTTCTTGTCCTTCCCGAGGGAATGGACGAGATTCTGCTGGGAATACCCTGGCTCCGTTTTCACTCCCCACATACTGAGTGGACCTCTGGGAGGATATTGAATTGGAGTGATTCAAGTAAGGGCAGATGTGTGAGAGAGTGCGTTCAGGTTTCCACCACCGAGATACCCGCAGATCTTTCTTCCCTTCCCAAATGCTATTGGTCCTATGCAGACGTCTTATCCAAAAAGGCTGCGGAGACCCTTCCACCTCACCGCCCCTATGACTGTCCTATTGATCTCTTGCCCGGAGCAGAACCTCCTCGGGGAAGGGTTTATCCCCTCTCTCTCCCGGAGACAGAGGCTATGTCCCAATACATCCAGGAAAATTTGGCAAGAGGGTTCATTAGGAAGTCAGTGTCACCTGCAGGGGCGGGATTCTTTTTCGTGCAGAAGAAGAACAGAGAATTACATCCTTGCATAGATTACAGGGGTCTTAACGCCATCACCGTTAAGAATAAGTACCCATTGCCCCTGATTTCTGAGCTCTTTGATAGGCTACGGGGAACAAGGGTAAGTACCAAATTAGATCTGCGGGGTGCTTATAAGCTGATTCACATCCGTGAGGGGGACGAATGGAAGATGGCGTTTAATACCAGGGATGGGTGCTATGAGTATCTGGTGATGCCCTTTGGGCTCTGTAATGCCCTAGCCGTTTTCCAAGACTTTGTCAAAGACATCTTCCGGGATATGCTCTCCACCTCGGTTGTAGTCTATCTGGATGATATTCTCATCTTCTCTCCAGATATTGACTCCCACCGGAGAGATGTTGGCAGAGTCTTCGACCTTTTACGGGCAAATTCTCTCTATGCAAAGTTGGAGAAGTATATGTTTGAGCAGGAGTATTTACCTTTGCTGGGCTATATCATCTCCGCCCAGGGATTGGCTGTGGATCCTGCCAAACTACAGGTTGTGATGGACTGGCAAGAACCCCATTCTCTTAAAGCAGTGCAGTGCTTTATGGGGTTCATTAATTATTACCGCCAGTTCATTCCCCACTTCTCAACTTTGGTAGCTCCCTTGGTAGCCCTCACCAAGAAGGGAGCAAATCCCAAATTGTGGTCTGAAGAGGTCTCCAGGGCCTTCTCTTCTATTAAGTCTCATTTTGCTAGTGCTCCCATTCTACATTGTCCTGATGTTGATAAGCCGTTTATAATGGAGGTGGATGCCCCATCTGTTGGTGCAGGAGCAGTCCTCTTCCAAAGGGATGCTCAAAGTTGGAAGCATCCTTGCTTCTTCTTCTCCAAGACCTTCACACCAGCGGAGAGGAATTATTCCATCGGGGACAGGGAGTTGCTAGCGATGAAGTTGGCTTTCCCGGAGTGGAGACATCTCTTGGAGGGGGCTCGTTTTCCCTTTCAAGACTTCACAGACCACAAAAATTTGTTATACTTGCAAACAGCCCAGCGGCTAAATTCTCGCCAGGCCAGATGGTCCTTGTTCTTCTCCCAGTTCCACTTCACCCTCCATTATCTCGCTGGGGAGAAGAACATTCGTGCTGACGCCCTCTCTCGCTCTGTTTTGTCATCTGAGGAGGTGGAAGGGGAGCCTTGACTTATTGTCCCTTCTGAGAGCCTGAGAACCGTAGCTCCAGTCTGTGCCTCCGGGCAAGACTTTTGTACCCATTAATTTGCGACCGGAGGTTCTCTCTTGAGCTCATTCGTCCAGGGTGGGTGGACACTTTGGGACAAAGAGGACATCTGAGCTGCTGGCGACGACGTACTGGTGGCCACATATGGTACGTGATGTCAGAGATTATATTCAGGCGTGTGTCTCCTGTGCCAAAAATAAGTCTCCTTGACAACGGCCAGCTGGGTTACTCTATCCCTTGCCGGTGTCAGACAGGCCCTGGGAGATGGTCGGGATGGACTTTGTGGTGGGTTTGCCCAAGTCTCGTGGCTGTACCATCATTTGGGTTATCACCGATCATTTTTCTAAAATGGTGCATTTGGTGCCGCTTCCACGGTTACCTTCTGCACGGGCCTTGGCAGCGTTGTTCATAAAACACATCTTCTGCCTACACGGTATGCCAGACAAAACTGTCAGTCCCCAGTTTGCGTCTCGGTTCTGGAGAGAGCTTTGTCATCTTCTCAGCTTTGAGTTAAATCTCTCTTCCGCATATCATCCCTAAACGAATGGGTTGGTAGAGAGGGCCAACCAGACCTTGGTCACATATCTGCGACATTTTGTCTCAGCCAGGTAGGATGACTGCGCATCCTTGCTATCATGGGCAGAGTTTGCGCTGAACAACGCCGTAGCCGACTCCACTGGAAAAACCCCATTCCTCCTTAACTATGGTCAGCATCCGTGGGTACCTGTGCCTATGCCCGTGTCTTCCGCCGACTCCAGGGTGGCAGACTGGGCTGTGGAAGCACGGGATATTTGGGACCACACTCAGGATGCCATTCGGGCCTCCAAGGTGAGAATGAGGTCCTCCGTCAATGCACATCGGTGCCCCGCTCTGACCTTTGCTCCTGGCGACTTGGTGTGGCTCTTCACCCGTTACATCAGGCTGCGAGTTGATTCCACTAAGTTTGCACCTCGCTACTTGGGTCCTTTCAAGGTCCTCGAACAGGTTAACCCTGTGGTCTATCGTTTAGCCCTTCCGCCATGCCTGGGTATCACCGACACCTTTCATGTGTCCCTCTTGAAACCCGTATACATGTCCCGGTTTTCTGAGTCATCTGCTGGGACATCAGGTTCGTCTACGGACGATTACAAGGTGAACGCTATTTTGGGGTGCAAGGTGGTACGTGGCAAAAAATTTTATTTGGTGGACTGGAAGGGTTATGGTCCTGAGAACAGGTCCTGGGAGCCTGCTGAGCACATTCGCGCTCCGCAGCTCATTGCTGCCTTCGAGCGTAGCGAGGTCCAAGGAGGGGGGCCCTAGGGGGGTAATGTTAGGGGTCGACTTCCCGCCTCTGCACAGGGGGAATCTCGGGCCATCTCCGCTGCGGTCTCCCATTCTTCTCCTGCCGCAGTGGAGTCTGCTCAGCGGAGACATCGGTCCCAGCGTCTCGCTCAGTCTGACTCTGTGCAAAGGGTTACTGCTGCTTTTCCAGCTTCTGAAGTTGAAGCCAGTGTTGGGCAGATGCTTTTGGGAGTAAGTCCTGCTTTTCCCCTTCTGAGCATGCCCAGGGTAAGATCTCTCATTGGAGATCGAGGGTCACATGCTTAGGTACTGCAGCAAGACCCATTGGTTCTCCAGGAAGGTCCTGAAGTTCCTCAGGCTCTGTGGCAGTCTCTCATTGGTCCTTTTAAGAAGGTCCTGTACGTGCTGCAGCTATATAAGGTCTAAGTTATGTGCTTTGCGCCAGTGTGGTTATGTGAAAATGTATTTAGGGACCCGGCTGAAATAAGCCCTTAGAATACCGGCACCTCCGGTGAGGAGATTGTATGAGTGTGTTCAGGGATCCGGCTGAAATAAGCCCCTAGAATACCAGCTTCTCCGGTGAGGGGATTGCGTGTTACATAACAACTGACTGCTATCAGCTTGGCAGTAAGCATGTGCTCCTGTGAGGCTAACAGGGTGCAGTGCTTTCCTTTCACAGCTACTCTGTGAGGTAACAGAGCTAGTCTATACCACCAAACAGTGCCGCCATTCGCTAGCAGCAGGTTCCTCCTGCACAGTGGACCTCGGGCTGCGAACGCACCATTTATAATAAACATCTCTATTTACTTGGTGCGTTCCGCTAGCCCTAACAGTGAGCAATAACCAATGACCACTCTGGAGGAGAAGGGAGTTTCTGGTCCCTATTGTATCCTGTCATGCCCCATGTGAGTGGCTCCCGCCCTAACAAGGGCAAAACCCAAGTATGACCTAATGATACTGAACCCCAACGTCCCTACGCATTTCGTCCCCTTCTCGTGGGTCTCATCAGGGGAAAGTGTATTACGGGGTAGATAATCAAGAGAAGATTGAGTGGTGCAGTGGCACTCTGAACTCAAAGGGGGGTCTCGCCTAACAGTGTACCTAGTAGCAAGTAAGAAGTGGCCGAAACATATAGGGACATTGGAGTTCATTATCATAGGTCATACTTGGGTACTGCCCTTGTTAGGGCGGGAGCCACTCACATGGGGCACGACAGGGGACAATAGGGACCAGATACCCACTCCCATCCAGAGTCGTCCTTAGTTATTGAACTTCACAGGAACGGTGAGATCTATCCAATTTCTTTTATTTTGCGCTGTTGTCGCCGTGGGCACTTTCCTTGTCATTATTTTATCATACGTTTTTTTTTACTTGATTCGTATTTTGTCTGTTTTTGTGAGCAATTTTAATTTATGATAGTGAACTAGTTTTATGGTTCTACTATGTATATGTATATATATATATATAAATATATATATATATATCTACTATATAATTGTCTAAGGGTCACTTCCGTCTGTCTGTCTGTCCTTCTGTCACGGTTATTCATTCGCTGATTGGTCTCGGCAGCTGCCTGTCATGGCTGCCGCGATCAATCAGCGACGGCCACAGTCCGGAAGAAAATGGCCGATCCTTACTCCCTGCAGTCAGTGCCTGTTGCCCGCATACTCCCCTCTGGTCACCGCTACCACAGGGTTAATGCTGGCGGTAACGGACCGCGTTATGCCACGGGTAACGCAGTCCGTTACCGCCACTATTAACCCTGTGTGTCCCCAAATTTTTACTATTGACGCTGCCTATGCGGCATCAATAGTAAAAAATGTAATGTTCAAAATAATAAAAATAAAATAAACCTGCTATACTCACCCTCCGTAGTCCGCTGACCCGCTCCCGCCAGCCGCCATCTTTTGCTGCAGTTTCCGGTGGCAAAGATGGTATGGCAGAAGAACCTGCCATAACGTCACGGTCATGTGACCGCGACATCATCACAGGCCCTGCGCGCCTGCTCTAGAAAGACCTGCCATGACGTCACGGTCATGTGACCGCGACGTCATCACAGGTCCTGCGCTCTGATACCAACCCTGGGACCGCAAGCTGCCGTGGACTACAAGGGGCCTTCTGAAAGGTGAGTATATGTTTATTTTTTATTTTTCACCTGTGACAAACCTGGCTGGGCAATATACTACGTAGCTGGGCAATATACTACGTGACTGGCCAATATACTATGTGGCTCTGTGCTGTATACTACTTCGCTGTGCAATATACTACGTCACTGGGCAATATACTACGTGACTGGCCAATATACTACGTGGCTCTGTGCTGCTTGCTACTTCGCTGTGCAATATACTACGTCACTGGGCAATATACTACGTAACTGAGCAATATACTACGTAACTAGCCAATATACTACGTGGCTGCGCAATATACTATGTCACTAGGCAATATACTACATAACTGGGCAATATACTACGTGGCTGGGCAATATACTACGTGACTGGGCAATATACTGCGTAACTGGCCAATATACTACGTGGCTGCACAATATACTATGTCACTGGGCAATATACTATGTGGCTGGGCAATGTACTATGTGTCTGGGCAATATACTACGTGGCTGGGCAATATACTACGTGGATGGACAATAAACTACGTGACTGGGCAATATACTACGTGGCTGGGCAATATACTACATGACTGGGCAATATACTACGTGGCTGGGCAATATACTACGTAGCTGGGCAATATACTACGTAGCTGGGCAATATACTACATCTCGGGGCAATATACTACGTGGTTGGGCAATATACTACGTGGCTGGGCAATATACTACGTAGCTGGGCAATATACTACGTAGCTGGGCAATATGCTACGTAGCTGGGCAATATACTACGTAGCTGTGCAATATACTACGTGGCTGGGCAATATACTACGTGGCTGGGCAATATACTACGTGGTTGGGCAATATACTACGTGGCTGGGCAATATACTACGTGGCTGGGCAATATACTATGTGGGCTGTGCAATATACTACGTGGACATGCATATTCTAGAAGACCCAATGCGTTAGAATTGGGCCACCATCTAGTGTATATATATATATATATATATATATATATATTTTTTTTTTTTTTTTACAAATATTTATTTAACCAAAAATTCTCAGGCGCATTCTGAAGCATAACAAACAAACAACAAATAGTAATTTTGTCCTTTTTTTGGACTCTTTGATTGTTTGTTGCAAAGAGTTAAATATGACCATTATCCCGGGCACAGAGAAAATCCTTCATAATAAAAACTCCATGCTGAGAAGTGTGGATTATGTGGGTCACAGCTGACGTACTAAAGGTATTTATATACTTATGCGTGACCTCCTCTTATCTCAGGTCACCCTGATACTGTAGGGTTTTGTCATGCAGCTATGAATGTGGTGAGAAGCCAGGAGCATCAGACACCAATGTGACGTATTGTAGATTTTTCTGTGTGTCCAGTTGGCTCCGAGTATGTGACGTGCATATGGCTGCTGCTAAATCTTCAGCTGCTGGCCTCTAATAGAATTTCCTGACTGAAATGCCATCTTCTCTTGTCACATCTCTAAGCCTCTTATCACAGAATGCAGTACACTTTTGATGGAATTACCAGATGAACTTGTAAGATGGATTTCAGGCTGTTCCAAATGTCTAAACTTTGGCGTCTCTGGTGTCTCGAAACACAGAAGAAGCCAGAAAGGACAACTCATTAATAAAACGTCATCTGAACCTCACTCCCAGCATAGCCAAATAGAAACGCTTGGCGGAGTATGAAGACTGAGGTGCCAGTGAAAATGGCCTCTACGTCTGAAAAACTGCCTTCATACTGCAACCCAAAAATAATTTTAAAAAATCTATATAGACATTGGTTATTATATCATACAGGTTAATGAAGGTACTCCTCGAGATTACATCACTCATACACAGTTTAAAAACACCTGCAGTATTAGGGTCTCCATAAACAATAAAATCAAGTAGAGCAAATTTGTCTATTTTGGCACAACTGCTCGATAATCTGCTTGTGTATGGCAGCTTCCAAATTCTCCCCTAACATGTGATGTCGTGGAGAGAAGGGTTGGGTAGCTTGAATTCAAATGTCCGCCCCTGCTATGTACTTCAAGGTCACTATCTAATGAGATACAAGGTCATTCCCATTTACTATAGAAAAATGCAAATACAAAGGTAGGAAAGGATCTAGTGGAGGATAGACTCCAAGGAAAACCCAACTGTGGCCTTTCCTAATGCTGGGACCTGGCTATATTCACACCATAACTATTACAGATAAATTAATCAATAAATCATGGCTCTTTGATAGCTTTTCTCCTATCTAATAATGTTAATAATGTTGAGGACTTGTGCAATGGGAACTTACTTTGTGAACTTCACTTTACCTAGATCCCATTTTTTAAAAAATCTGTCAACAGGTTTTTCTATCTCATCTGAGAGCAGCATGATGTTGGAAAATAAGTCCGTAACCCAACAATGTGTTGTTGTGACATAATCGGAGTTCTTAGATTTAGCATGATTGGTAAAATTGTGGTAAATTTCTGCGCTGCTGAATCACTAGAATTCCAGAATTATTAGTATACGCGGCTTTATTATTCTACGCGTTTCAGAGTTCAAGACACATTCATCAGGACAAACCGCAGGATGTTCCTGTGGTGCTTCATGATGAAGGAGCCATGAACTCTGAAACGTGTAGAATAATAAAGCCACGTGTACTAATAATTCTGGAATTCTAGTGATTCAGCAGCGCAGAAATTTACCACAATTTTCCCAATCTGTATTTAACGGCTGGTCCTTCCTGGACTCGTGGATCTGCTGCAGCGAATCCTTTCAATGCTTCAACTCAGCTACATCTGGTGAGTGCAATCTTATGGATTAACCTTTTAACCTTCTCAGATAAGACACTATTTGCACTCTTTCTTTCAACAGTTTTCATAGATTTAGCATGAAACAGAGCTGAGAAAGCTAATCCCACCCACACTACAGCTTTCTATGTGCAATGTCTATAGATAGTGAGCTGCTTATCAGTGGAGGGGCAGAGAACCAGGGCTCACAAGGCCGGCTAGTCACAGCAATGATAATGTCCTAGTGATAAAGCCATCATTGTAAGTAAATAACAGCACACAGTCTAATAAGTGACATGTCAACATGAAATTAGAAAAAGAGATGTGGCACTCACCCAGCTGCAGTGAAATCAAAGTCCTTTATTCACCATCGAAAAGTTACAGACAATTGCTGGAAGATGGCAGATATATGCTAGGGTGTGAGGAGTGAGGTGTGGACGACGGCCGCTTCGCACGAGTAGCACTTCTACGTTTCACCTGGACCCGTAGAAGCACTACTCGCGCAAAACGGCCGTCATCCGCACTCTCGCATATAGATAAAAAAAATAGAAAAAACGCAATAGCACTCACCAATCAGTGGCAATTCAAACGTCCTTTATTAGAACATGCAGCAAATCATCTTCACGGTTCAAGGGAGGGAGTGAAAGTAGGAGTGCGACAGGCAAGACGACGACGATCGTTTCGCGCTAATACCAAGCGCTTCCACGGGACCCGTGAAGATGATTTGCTGCATGTTCTAATAAAGGACGTTTGAATTGCCACTGATTGGGTGAGTGCTATTGCGTTTTTTCTATTTTTTTTATTTACATGGACACTTTGTTTCACGCAAGCACCGCCTTTCACCTGATCGGACTACCTTTTGTTGGGAAACTCTCCACATTGAGTTTATAATCTCTGCAAAGTCGAGATGTGCCGCTCACTTTTTTTCTTTTTCTGGTCTGGACCCTCGCATATAGCTTCCGTCTTCCAGCAAATGTAACCGTTGGATGGTGAATAAAGGACTTTGATTTCACTGCAGCTGGGTGAGTGCCACATCTCTTTTCCTAATTTCATGTTGAAATATCGCTTGCTATATGATGCTGAGCACTTGATTCCAGTAGCTGAATACAGCCAGAGTTGGAGGTCAATACGGATCTAATCCCATGTTCCTTGGATTTGCTTGCCACCTGGTGCCATTCATTCTGTTTACTATTGGAGGAATTATTAGTCTAATAAGTGACATATCATTGAAATCTGTGCATCAACTACATGATGCTGTTCACAGATTACATAGCAAAAACCTGCTGACATATTCACTTTAATGAGTCACATAAGAGCTTCCTTGGCTACCTCCATGATACCACCTAACAGTACAAAGGCAATGGATTTTTTGTGTTAAAGGGAATATTTCACCAGGTTTTTGCAGCAGCAGAATGTAGAGACAGAGACTCAGATTCCAGAGATGTCTCACTTACTGGGCTGCTTGCTGTAGTTTTGATAAAATCACTGTTTTATCAGCAAGAGATTATCACTAGAGGACTACTTAGGTAATATAAGTACTGATTGGCAGCTTTCTGCTTATGTACAAATAGCTGTCAATCAGTGGTGTGAGCGGGGTTATACAGAGCTCAGCATTTAGAGGACTGCTACAACTGCAGCAGATAAAACAGTTGGTATTCAAAATTGAAATATCCAGTACAGTAAGTGATACATCGCAGGAATCTGCCCCTCCATCATACTGCTCTCAGATGGGATAGCAAAAACCTGGTGAAGGATTCCCTTTAAGTATTGAATTACCTTTCTGCATTGTGATATCTTTCTTGTTAGATAATGACTACTAATGAGACAGCTGGATGTTGTCAGCTCTGCAGATCAGCCCCAGTAAACATGTGTTGCCCAGTATTCCTAGTTTTTTTGGGGTTGATAATAAGAATTAACCAACTCTCTTTCAGTGAGATTGTAATACTTCCTGCTGATAAGAGGAAGAGGACATGTGATTAAATGCTATAGCTTGTAGGACAATAACTATTACCAAATGTTTTTTATTTCGGCAGCCTCACATTCCACTCAATTATGGTCCTTCCAGTCTTTAAAAGGGAGTCAGTCAGCCCAAACTGACAGTGTGAACAAACAAACATTTTTATTGCATGCTTCTCAAAATTGACTCAAAGCGCAACTAAGCTCATAGCCTTGTAGGGTTACAGCCCATAGAAAAAACTACCATTATTGTCCTAATCACTGCCTCAGTTATGCAGAGACTGAAGTTTAACCACATATTCTAATTTGGTTGCTTGTTGCAAGTTTGGTTTGGTGCACCCTAGGTGTGGCCAAAAGGCATGGTGCACACTTGGTGTGGCCAAAAGGCTTGGTGCACCCTTGGTGTGACCTAAGCCTCGGTGCACCCTTGGTGTGGCCAAAAGTCTTGGTGCATCCTTGGTGTGGCCAAAAAGCTTGGTGCATCCTAAGTGTGGCCAAAAGTCTTGTTGCACCCTGGGTGTGGCCAAAAGGCTTGGTGCACCCTTGGTGTGGCCAAAAGGCTTGTTGCACCCTTGGTGTGGCCAAAAGGCTTGGTGCACCCTAGGTGTGGCCAAAAGGCATGGTGCACACTTGGTGTGGCCAAAAGGCTTGGTGCACCCTTGGCGTGACCTAAGCCTCGGTGCACCCTTGGTGTGGCCAAAAGTCTTGGTGCATCCTTGGTGTGGCCAAAAAGCTTGGTGCATCCTAGGTGTGACCTAAGCCTCGGTGCACCCTTGGTGTGGCCAAAAGTCTTGGTGCATCCTTGGTGTGACCAAAAGGCTTGGTGCATCCTAGGTGTGCCCAAAAGGCTTGTTGCACCCTTGGTGTGGCCAAAAGGCTTGGTGCACCCTAGGTGTGGCCAAAAGGCATGGTGCACACTTGGTGTGGCCAAAAAGCTTGGTGCATCCTAGGTGTGGCCAAAAGGCTTGGTGCACCCTTGGTGTGGCCAAAAGGCATGGTGCACCCTTGGTGTGGCCAAAAGGCTTGGTGCATCCTTGGTGTTGCCAAAAAGCTTGGTGCATCCTACGTGTGGCCAAAAGGCTTGGTGCACCCTTGGTGTGGCCAAAAGGCTTGGTGTATCCTTGGTGTGGCCAAAAAGCTTGGTGCATCCTAGGTGTGGCCAAAAGGCTTGGTGCACCCTTGGTGTGGCCAAAAGGCTTGGTGCACCCTGGGTGTGGCCAAAAGGCATGGTGCACCCTTGGTGTGGCCAAAAAGCTTGGTGCACCCTTGGTGTGGCCAAAAGGCTTAGTGCACCATTCCACTACGCATGTCCCCACCTCCCTCTCTAGTGATTGACAGTGCTGGCTTTCCTGAGTTTACTTTGCAGACTATGCTTGCTCTGGTCCAGCAGCCAAGGATTACGGAAGGAGTAGTGTTCTTGCAAATCTTTTTGCTCAAAAATAGTTACTAGATCAGAGAAATATCTACATTTTTGCAGGACTTCAACTAGCAAAACATTAGTGCACAGCATGGTGAATCCAGGGCATTTGGAATTCCCTGCTGCTTTTTGCCACATCAATAAAACATGTCTCAGGCCGGGAACACATATATTGATTTCATCGCAAGGTAAGCATTTTTTAAGTGTATTTAACAATAACAGAGCTTACACCACCTATCTTTACTTTTAATAGATTTTTAAAGGTCAATGAATTTTACATTCGGTTTCATAGAATTTTGCGGTGAATTAATGATTTTTACTGGAGGTGTATCCTAATACTATACTGAGGCACAGGGAACAGCTGAAATATATTTTCTAAAAGTTAAAGGAAAATATAGACCCAGTGTGATAAAAAACCCAACCTAGGCACAAAACTTTGTAAGATCAATGGGTATACCAGCCGGCTTAAGACATTAAAATGCCAGCTTGTTTTATGTGGTGATAAATACACCCTATCATGTCTTTATATTTTATTACAGCTACTTTATTCCCGGCTAGCCTCACATATGACACTTCTAATCATTCATGTCATGAATATAAACCCAGCTGTATTCTACAAAAAAATGACTTTCTACAATAATGATGTGAGATTTTTTTTCTCTTCCACCTTCAGCAGTTATTTCAATAAACCAAGAGGTTGGGTATTGCAAGTCACTAATGGCAGGGTATTCCGGACAGGTTAGAAATATATAGAGAATGGTTGTAGCGCAATATACGTCCATACATCATATTTACAAACACTTTTTATTCAGTAAAATATAGCAATACAATTCTAATTTTGTGACATGCCACCCATACTGAAGGTTTGTTATGGAGATACGTTAACTAGGATAATAAGAAAAATTCATACACTTTATAATAATATAGCTATTCCAATCAGAGATCTCTGAAACCTGCTTAAAGGGATTGTCCTGTACTTGGACAACCCCTTCTCAATCACTATGTTTCCACCTTGCAAAAAAGTAACACTTATATTTACCTTAGGTAGTGTCGGCACTGTCTCTCCCGGGGATCACTTGACAATGTTATGTCACGCAATCCCTGAAGCTAATCAGTGATAGCTTTACTCACCCCACTTTCAGACAAATCCCATATATCTGGAGAAAGCAAGTGCTGCTGGTCTTTTTCCTCTTCCAGATGCATGTGATTCGTCCAAAAGTGGAGAGAGAAGCCAGAGCGGATTTGTAGCAGGTATCGCAAGACATTATGTCAGGTGATCACTGGGAGAGCCAGTGACAACATGGCTGGAACGGCACCAGCGCTGGAGGGGAGTATGAGTGTTGTTATTTTACTGGGGGGAAATACAGGGATTTAGAAGGAAATGTCCATGTAGTGGTTATGTCCTTTAAGAATTTCTCAGAAAGAGCGGCTACTTCTATAATAGTGATGGAAAACTGATGTTATTCTGTCCCAAGGAAAACAACATGGGGGTTATGCAATGCACGAAACGAAAAGTCAGAATTAAAAATTATTTAATGCTGTATCTTTTCCTTGACCAAACTACTTGGAGGTACAGTAGTAATGTTACCATAGAGGAACCCCTAAAATATGTTTTTATTTTTTCGACACACATAGTTAGAGAGTGGGAAAAGATTGTCCTACTACTGTAAATTGGTCTATTGACAAGCAGGACAAACTAAGGCTCTGATTAATCAAAGTGTTTTCACCAGACAACAGTTTCACCCAGCTCTGTTAAAATGGCCGGAATAGAGGTGTGATGTCATAGCTCTTCTAATTCATGACGAGCTATGGCGCCTCTTAGGCTAGAAATCCTACTACAGTCCTTGAGTGGAGTCAGATTTGTGCTGAGGTGCACAGAGACGCATGCTACTTTTCAGCCAAGCCTGATTCATTAACTCCAGCACATTCATTAAGACCGACGTGCAGAACACCATTCATGACGAATCAGAACCAAACTCTTAAGGGCTGCGAAGTCCCACTAATTAACTTGCTTTCTTTCAGCATGGTCAGTTTTTTACATAGGCCCTGCTCTAACGAAAGTAAGTCCTATGCAATATACTAATTGGCATTACAACAGTTCTCTGTAAAACAAATGTATATCTACTTTATTAAGCTTTTTTTATACATATGGTTAAAAATGAGACCATAATCAACTAAAATTGTTGCAGAACACATCTATCTACAAATCAAAACCAAATACTGTATATGTCACATATTTCAGGGAATGTGGATTAGTAACTAGAAAGGTGTGTTCATATTTTTTTAGGCTCAACAATCCAATATGGTTTCCAAGACAAATCGATCTTTTAAGATGTTTTCAGTTTTGATTTCTTTTTTATGAGGGTGTAGAGAGTCTTTTTTTCCACACTTTTTTGAATGCTTTTTGCCAAGTTTGATGCGGAATCCATGAGAAATCTGCATAAAAAAGTGACGTACATCTTTTTCTTCTGCATCGGGGATTTCACAACGGCGCTCTTTCGTGAATCAGTTTTGGGCGTGTGTATGCCTACTGGAGATGTACACCCTGACGCAGTCTATTACGTCAGAGTGTCTGCTTCCAGTAGGCGTACACACCCGAAAATGATGCATGACACAGCACACATTCAACTGTTGTCACCATCTGTGGCCCCATCAGCACATAAGTCCAAATCCCATTTTGCAGGAGATTTGGATGTAAGCCCTGATGGGACCAACGTACGAGTGCCAAAATGCAGTGTGAAAGCACCTTAAAATGTTTGGAACCACCGCCCTGTCGAATTCCTTCAAAAACTGCATACAAGTGTATCTAGAAGAATTATTGTCGTTTCCTGAGCAACGTCCCAGCACAATCTTTGGTAGAGGCAAACAAAAGGACAGTAAGACATCCAAGGAACAGTAATTCTGAACTAAAATGTTGGGATCACGTTGTATGTCTTAACCTTGGACAAAAGCTGAATTTTTCATTTCTGGACAGTAATGATTCCTATAAGGATGTTCTTCCCAGTGGATTTGTGATTGCAGCAATGTTGCGCTCTTCTTGACACGCAGACAAATATTTTTTTTTCTTCATTACTACTTTAAACATGCTGCATCTACGCAGAACGTTTTTGTCTTTGAAAACCACAGCAAATGCCCCAACAATAGCTAACGGCATGCCATTTGCGACATTAGTGCCAAGGTTGTAGAAGTTACTTTCTTCATCATTCTTCATTTTTCTAATTTACTGGTCTCATCTTCAGAGAGATTCTTTCTAAATGTGTCATTCATTTTTAAAGTAGAATATATTAAAATGTAACCTTCTTAACATCAGGCTTATTTTCTTGAAATCAGCACCTTTCCCTTAAAGCCTTTCTTCTGCTATAATTAGCAATTGAAAGATGTGTGTAATTTAGTCAAGTTAATGAACTAAGAAGGTGTGAAATGTAGATAAATGTTCAGTTACTAAATGTCCTCAACATGTAATCTACAAAAAGTCTCAGAAACCGGTGAAAGTATAGCTAAATATTAAGTGTCGTCCAATATAGACCAGAACAGAATGAAGTTTACGCTACTTCAAAGTTTGTGAAATTGTTCGTTTTCTGGTTGGCAATTTTATGTTTTCGCTTCTTTACTTCTGACGTTCCTAAACCACTAATCAATAACTGTCAATTCTATGGTATAATTTACAGTTTTGTTTCTAAGTATAGAATTGTTACTAATCTATAACTGTCAATTCCATGGTATAATTTACAGTTTTGTTTCTAAGTATAGAATTGTTATATAATACAATGGAAGATGGTTTGTTACAATGTGTGGAAATTGAGAACGTCATTGCACTGCTTTTTCCAATCATTCGGAATGTATTTAGTTAAGATCCTACAGGTAATAGTACTTAAATATTTTCTTAAAATGTGGCCCCTCTCAACGAATTGCCGATTTTAGCTTAAACGGAATATTTGAGAGATCTGAACCAAGCTGGTTGCAAGGAATGTGTAGTGTGTGGATTAAAATCACCAGCCATTTACTTTGAAACATCATAATTATATAACTTATTCTTTATGTATATGTTATATGATGAATCCTTTATGACCAGGTTCCCACGATAAGGAACTAGCAGCGCTTTGAACACAGCGTATGTTCGCTGTGTTCAAAGTGCTGACTTCTATTGAATGCAAGTGAATCCGCATGTGCTCACTGAACTGTGTGGCTTTGGGTTTCCACAAGAGAAATTGACTTGCTGCAGTTTGGAGAGATGCACCGCATGTCAGTCTCCACAGGTAATCAACAGGCGTCTGTACACGCATGTGCCTCATCCACTATGCTGTAACATCTGGATGCTGCGGATTGGATGCTGCACAAGAATGCAGCGTCCAACCCGCAGCGTTTACTGATCGTATGCACATACCCTCACTTATGGGCAAAGATTCTGAAAGCAGGGAGGCAATGAGCAGCTAGTCTAGTTGGAGCTGTCCATCAATGCAGTGCTGATTCGTATACATTATACCTTCCCCTCACCAATGTAGTCTTCATTTGGTTACAATTGGTAGATCTATTTGGCACACCCATAACTGCAGAAAAAACTTTAATTTATTATTATTATTATTATTATTATTATTATTATTATTTTAGCTTTTATTTGCACAGATGAAACATTAACTAGATCATAGTTGGGAAGAAATTTTACCCCACCCTTCAGCATATGGACACCTGGAACTTATGTTGCCTTCATCTAGTTTGACATTGCAGAATAATGGGTTGAACTAGATGTATCTATATGTTTTTATTAAATATGTAAGTATTCTGTACTGGGTCAGCAGTTGCATATGATGGATTAATAACTTATGCTGGTCATTAAAAGGAATTTGTCAGTAGTATCAAACCTCCTAAGCCGTAGATATGGGCATGTAGGTCATAGGAAGTTAAATAAAATGATATTTTGAAATCTGCATTCTGATGTTTAATTCCAGAAAAATTCACCCTTTTCTACACATACACTATAAATGAGCTGTTAAGATCTATGGGCTGGACATAGATCTCCCTGAGATCTGCCTCCAGAGCTTATTTTATTTGAAAGGAGGCATTACCAGTGTGAGACATGTAATGACAGACAGTCTGTTCTCCTGATCTATATGTCTCAATCTGGTAATGCCCCCTTTAAATTAAAATAATCTCTGGAGGAAGATTCTCAGTCAGGTCTAAGCCCGACTCTACGCCCGGCTCCTAGATCTTAACAGCTAATTTACACATTAAGAAAAACGTGGGTATCTCTGGAATAAGATATTTGATTGCAGATGTCAACGTATCATTTTATTCAACTCCATATGACCCATAAGCCCACATAAATGGCTTCAGAGGGTTAATCGAACTGACAGATTCCCTTTAACATAAGACAGTGGTTGGCACTGTAGCCTTGCAGGGCTGGGGTCCTGGGTTCAAATCCCACCAAGGACAACATCTGCAAGGCGCTTGTTTGTTCTCCCAGAACATGCGTGGGTTTTCTCCCAACTCCGCAGACATACTAATGGGGAATTTGGATTGTAAACCCCAATGGGACAGTGGTAATGATGTCTGTAAAGTAATGTGGAAATCAAAGGCACTATATAAATGACAAAAACAAATAAATAATTGTTGGCCTATCTCATTGATCTAACAACAATTTAACCTTCACGAGATCATCCCCAATGTCACAGATGTCTCCTTTGAGAAGAAAAACATGGTTTGGCAACTTGTATTTTTACTTCCCGAATGTTTGTACAACGGGGTAATACGAGTGTGTGTATAGATATCTGACGGCTGCTTTTCCCACCTCCTTATACCAATAAACATGCACAATTGTGATTTTTTTGATTTAGCGGTGCAGGCAGCAGCTTTCTATAGAACGCTCTCGGGAAAGAGATAAGGGCCTAAGTGGTATATAGATATTTTACCGACTTGTCATCACTTGGCTGAGTATTGAATGACAGGGTCTTAATAAAGTTTTCAATCTTCTATACACTAAGATTAGAATTTACACTGCACAACGTTCAACATGATTCATCTGGCTTTCGGCTCCTGATTCATAGTGGGATAGCTGTTGCAAGAAGACTGTCATTTATTTTACCAAGGGATGCATCATGTTTGCTGCAGATTGGCTGGCATACCTCGCTTTACTAACTGTAGGCTGTAAAATCTACCTGTTTGTGCCAAAACAGAAGAGCGGTACGAGCTGGAACTTTATTCCTTAGACATAGGTGTGTTATCAGCCTCCTCCAGACTTTGCTGGCTTAAGAATCCTTCGGTAAATGCAAACTTTCTAATTAGCCCAGAAGTCACCCGCCAAGTTCTAGCCGGTTTACAATGCACATTTATAAACCACAACCTTGTATGATGTATAAAGGTAAAATTGTGAAAAATGCATGAAGACAAAACAGTAAAAAAGTATAGTCGTAACTAACTTTGATTACATTGCTACGGTAGGCATCACAACAAGACAACAGCATTGGTATTCTACTCAATCCACAATCACTTCAGAACAATAATGCAAGGATTCAACGCCAGCAGCTTATTTTCAGGTGACCTCACATTTATCCAGAAAATGTCTATTTCTCTTAACTCAGAAACACAGTTGTTAAACATTTACAAGAAACATAAGGATAGGAACAAAACTCTTAAGCATCACGTAATGGATGAGGTTTGGAGCAGAGCGGACAGCTTGTCGCTAACATTAAATATTCTTTCGAGGAGCCATGTTTAAGCTTCATGTACAACAGTTCTGATTAGCGCTGATTGGCTACACTTGTCCACAGCAGGCTCTTAATGAACAGAAGCAATGATTGTGATTTCTATTAGCAGAAGCCTGTGAGCTACTCAGCCACCCAAATCTACATTATGGGCTTAAAATCTACGATCATGGAGCTAAAAGTCAATTCATATAATTACCAGGTATCTACATAAAATAACACAGTAAAATGGAGATAATCCGGTATCCTCGCGTTTGTCAAGGTACAATTTAATTGGAAGTATCAGACTATTGGCATTATACAGGACACGCACGCACAGCGGGGACTATTAGATTCCACAGCAGGCATCTTGTGAAGAAGACCCGCTAAGCCACAGGTCCAGGTGGGAATACGGACCCTGGGCATTGGTGTGACTGGCAGGATGGTACATGGGGTGCTAGGACGAGACGCATTCAGGAGAGTAGTAGGATGGATGAAGTGAAGTCAACAGGTTAAGCACGGTGTACACAGGAGGTGGAGTACACGATACTAGAGTCTTGAATCACCATCTGAAGGCCTAGGGAGTTGATGTCACTGAAACACACCGGGCAACCTGCAAAACCCGATGTGGTGCACATCAGATGGCAGCGGATTGAGGTGAAAGGAGCAGATCCAAGGAAACTCGGAACACGCGTGTAAGGGTATGTTTCCACGTTCAGGAAACGCTGAGTTTTTGACGCAGCATTGAGCCGCAGCATCAAAAACGCAGTGTCCAGATGTTACAGCATAGTGGAGGGGATTTCATGAATTCCCGTCTCCACTATGCAGTAAAAGACGCATGCTGCAGACCCGCGGAAACGGACATTCGGCGTGTCTTTTAAGAACGCAGCATGTCCTTACATTGCAGAAAAAACGCAAGGACAGCGCAGGTGACCTGCCAGTGACCTCAGGTGCAGATTTGGTCAGGATTTTACCTGCATAAAATCCTGACCAAATCCTGATGCAATCCTGACCGTGGACACATACCCTAACACAGGCATTAGGATTCTGTGGCTGTTGGATTCTGTGCTGATCCTATGGGCCTTGGTCTATATTTTCTCACAAATCCATGTGAATTTTACCATCCCTGATAAACGGACCTTTTTTTTTTAGTCTTGGTTGCATCGATTTCTTTTCAATGAAGAGATGAGTTTGTTGATAAGCCAATAAAAAGACCCATGGAAGCGTTTTTTTTAATCAATTTATATTCAAACTGATCAATAAGCAACAGGTTCTTGGGACATGAAAGCACAATGAAAGCATTACAAATTGCATCACCTTTAAATGGATCTTCATTGACTTGTATGGCCGAGTCTTAATAGGATTTACTCTGAGTCTCACAGAGCTCACAATCGGATCTAGGATTTTCATGGATATGGGTTTAGGTCTATGAAACTCTATGGGTCTGGGTGCCATCTGAGAATTAGTAGGTCACATAGACATTGCACATGGATGTGATCAATGTAGCCTTAGGCTATATTTAAAGGTAGAGGTTGTCTTATTGACAAACTGAATCCATGTGGTATTAACACAAATTGTTATGATTTTGTAATTTAATTGATTATCTCGTACCTGCTGCAATTTGTGGAAAAAACTGGGTTATACACCTGTCACTGATACGTGCTTTTCTTCCCTGACCCCGGTCCGCTAAACTCGGTTCTACTCCACATCGGCCTATGCAGATGGCCTGGTGTGATCCCATGTGATCATCTGCCTGGGTCTATAAAAGGTCTACCAAGACACACACCTGTGCTTTGATATTAAGTTTTTAGTGTTCCTGAGTCTTGGCTGCCTGCGTCTTCCAGTATCTCTGCTACCGGACTCTTGTCTGCCTGCATCTTCTAATACCTCTGCTACTGGACTCCTGTCTACCTGCGACTTCCCGGACCTCTGGGAAATGTCTGTGGTTTCCAGGACCTCTGTTACCTATTTTTGGCCTCATACATCTCCTATCTGCCTGCCAGGACTTCTACTACCTGTCTGCAGCCTCCAGAACATTTTCTGTCTTTCTGTGGCTTCCAGTACCTCTGCTACCCATTTCCTGCATTCCTCACCTGCTGAACCAACACCCGTGGCCCATGTGCCCACCCGGGCCTTGGGCTCGGAGGAGCCACCTCACCAGGTGACGGTAGCACTTTTTCAGTTGTCTGGTACATTGCATGGTAAAATTAATGGTGCTATTCTAAAACTCTACAGCTTGTCCTGCAAAAAAATAAGCCATCGTATGATTATTTGGATGGAAAAATAATTGAAAAAAAAAAAAGAAATGGCTCTTGGACGAACGGGAAGAAAAAACATGAAAGCACAAAAATGGAAAAGTGTTATACTGGTGTATTCTAATAGATGCCGCATGCTAACGCAGAGGATCCTGTGGCATTGACCAGATGAAAGACATACTATATGTTGGCTAAATTCATAGAAGCTAAATTTAATGACTGCAAGTAGAGAATATAATGATAGACAAGCCTGCTTTAAAATGAATAATTACTTCCTAGAGCTTGCTAATAAATATAAGGATCTGTCTGGTCCTCAGGCCTTTAAACATCAGTAATTCCTCTAATTGAATAATGAAATGACACGTCTACATCACTAGCTCCAGATGGCTTCAAAGCGATTTGGAGTATTGCATTGTGATTGTCAGTATTTGTTGGGCATGTCTGTAGGTATTTTCTTTTATTGCTCCATATGAGATTTTTATTCCAGTTCAGTACTATGAACTCTTTTCTTTTTTACAGCAGCGACATTGAAAACACATGGCTTACTCCCCTCTGTGCTAATTGTACACTGCTCAATGGAGAAATGGAGGCATTCTATAGCTTCTGTAAATTAGCTTAAAGACTTAATTCTGCAATCTGCAGTCATTTTAACAAAAGCTTGTTTGCATATCCCGCCTGGCAGAATTCGGAAAATGCACGCCTGTAATTAAATGGTCAAGCTTTTGTGTCGTTGTGCTGCATTCACCTGCAGTTATTGTTTCCATCACTACCTGGCTTAAGGTACCGTCACACTGAGCAACTTTCCAACGATCACGACCAGCGATACGACCTGGCCGTGATCGTTGGAAAGTCCTTGTGTGGTCGATGGGGAGCTGTCACACAGACCGCTCTCTCCAGCGACCAACGATGCCGAAGTCCCCGGGTAACCAGGGTAAACATCGGGTTACTAAGCGCAGGGCCGCGCTTAGTAACCCGATGTTTACCCTGGTTACCTTTGTAAAAGTTAAAAAAAAAAAAACACTACATACTTACATT